>NW_011499939.1:683532-730502 GCF_000495115.2 Populus euphratica
TTAAAATGAGCATTTACCATAAATTAAAGGTATCTTATATTATCAGACTTGTTATTACAAAACATGTTCTAGTTAAGGAGTTATTGATACTTCAAGTGCAAAATGATGATATAAAGCCTTGATAAAAATGCACTTTTAAGTACTAATCAGTAGGTCACCCATTACAATGAGGCCATTCTTCCACTTGGGTAGGTCACCCATTACAATGAGACCACTTTTTCTTTTTCTTTTTCCTTAGGTAGGTTACTCATTACAATGAAACCAACTTTTTTTTGGGAAGGTCACCCATTACAATTCGACCAAATTCTCCATGTTTTTTTATCTGGGTAGCTCACCCATTACAATGAGACCATTCCTTCACCTGGGTAGGTCACTCATTACAATGAGACCACTCTTTCTTTTTCTACTTGGGTAGGTCGCCCATGAAAAAAGACCAGGGTAAGCGTGAGTGTTGTCTGGTCGCTCCTGAAAATAGACCACTTTGAGTATGTTTGGACAGGTTGCCAATGAAAATAGACTAGGGTAAGTGTGAGTGTGTGGGTTGGTCGCCCCTAAAAATAGACTAGTTTGAGTACTTGGGCAGGTCACTCGTAAAAATAGACTAGTGTGAGTGTGTGGGGGCAAGTCGCCAACAAAAATAGACCAGGGTAAGCATAAGTGTGTGGGATAGTCGCTTCTAAAAATAGACTACTTTGAGTATGTTTGGGCAGGTCACCCATAAAAATAGACCACGACTAGTGTGAGTGTGCTTGAACAAGTTGCCCATGAAAATAGATCAGGGTAAGTGTGAGTGTGTGGGCTGGTCGCCCCTAAAAATAAACCACTTTGAGTACTTGGGTAGGTCACCCATGAAAATAAACCAGTGTGAGTGTGTGTGGGCAGGTCGCCCATGAAAATAGACCAGTGTGACTGTGTGGGCTGGTCGCCTGTGAAAATAGACCAGTGTGAACGTGTGTGGGCAGGTTGCCCAAGATAATCAGATCATTTTATTTCCTTTTGTTTTCTTTGCAAGCTTACTATGCAAAGTCTTTACTCCGTAAGCATTGTAAAGAGAGGGAAATTGTCATAACTCATTTTTAGGTCACTCCCAAATTCATTTTCCTTTTCTTCTTCTTCTTTAAAAAAAAACTGCACGATGCTGTTTTGAATGGCACCGTGCAACTTCTTTTCCCCTACAAATGCAGAGACAGGGGAGAAGAGGATTTTTGAAATGCTTTTCCCGCTTAACTTCTCCTCCTTTACCTCCCCACTTGCCTAACTACTTACACAACCTATACCCTCATTAATGGAGAAACGGGAGACCCATGCCCCTCACCATGACAAAAAGCAAAAGACCTATGCCCTGTGCTTGTACAGGGTATGGTGAACCTCTCCTCGACAACCTATAAATACAGGGGCAAGCGACACAAGAAAGGTGGGGGGGAAAGGAAACCGAGGGGATAAAATTTATGGGAAGAACCGAATAGAGAGAAGGAAGCAGGGGATTGTTTGAGAGACAAACAGAGAGGGGAAGATTTGAACTGACAAGAGAATAGAAGGAAAGAACAGAAAAACAAAAGAATAGGGGAGAAGAACAACAACTCATCTCTCTCTCTGGTTTCTCTCCCTCCATTGCTGGAAACTGCGCCACCATCATTCTGCTTTGTCCCCAGCAACACCGCCAATGATAGCAGCTCCACCATCATCAAGGATCGAAGAAGGAGTAGCAGAAGCAAGAGCAACAGGAGAACAGAAACAGACAAAGGCAGCCATGCAGAAACAAAGAAAGGAGGAAAAACAACCGGCTGCTGTCCGCATAGCCGCCACCAGTGTCCGCATAGCTGCCACCAGCGCCACCCTAGAGCCACTGCCAGTTGCCACCATCCTCCCTATCATTGATAACAGACCTGCACCGTGAGAAATAAAAGAAGAAACACTGAAAAAATAAAAATAGAGGAGAACAGAGTGGAAGAAAAAAATGCAGAGAAGAAGAAGAAAGGTCGACCACTGTACAAGCTGTTCTCGGGTCAGAAACAACCAGCAACCCCACCTCAAAGCCACCATAGGTCCGCCCCTCTTCCTTCTTCTTCTTCGCTGCACCATCTCCACTGTTCACTAGGTCGGGTCCGGCCCGATCAAAAAAATCAAAAAATATTTTCAAAAATTTGTGATTCTTCTGCGTATTTTTCTACTAAATTTTGCTTAATATTGGTTTGTATCTTTACATTGTAAAAATACAAATTTGTATTAAAATATCTCATCGTAAAAATACAAATTTGTATTAAAATATCTGGTTTTCATCAAAATTAAAAAAAAATATTTTTGTTTTTATGCATACGGCCAAGTCTCTCAAAGAAAAAAATTACATCATATTTTCATACAACAAAGAAAACTTAAAAAAAAAACATGTTTTAGCATGCATTTTGGCTTTAATAACCAATTTATTAAAGTCACGAGAACTTGGCCACTTTTTCAAAAATTTCAAAAAAGTTATTTTGTTTTCTTAATATCAGGGATTATGAATTTATACATAAAACGTACTCCTGATATTAAAATGGTAGTTTTCTTTTATAGATATTAGAACGATTATACTTTGCTCTGTTAAAATAAGAACTTCTTTATTGAGGAGGGCTTTTCTTGAATTTTAGATAGACAACACCAACAATTAGAAAACACAACCAAACATTAGATTTTGATCAGAAAAATAAAACAATGCAGCTTACCTTAGGTAAGGTGTATTTGGGGTGCTAATACCTTTCCTTTACGCAATCAGTCTCCGTACCTAATCTCTAAGACCAGTTAGGGTTTCTAGTGACCAGAATACTATGTGGCGACTCCCATTCTATTTTTCCACTAATAAAAAGACAAGAACTCCTTGTCTCCTTATATTTTCCAAATAGACACACCCCCACATGAGTGTGGAGGGCGATCGTCACGACGCCGCACACGTACGACAACTGTGATATACAATGATTTATTATAACCGGTCCCTTCATGATCCAGCTCATTATTAGTAAAATAGAGATAGTTAGGGGCTTGAATGCTACCCACCAAATGTTCTATGGAGTCTTGTGTGTTATTTTGAGGAACATATGCTTCATTAAGAACTTTCTTAAGTGAGTTCCTATGCAATTTTGAACTCAATATCAATGATAACAAAGAAATCCTAGCGGATGTCTTTTTCAGTTGATCAATTACACTATATTCACTATGTCTCATCAATTTCAAAAATTCATTAGCCTCTTCATCAGCTACTAACTTGCTGACCTCATTTGTCTTTGCTAATTCCACAATATTTTTTCCTTTGGCCTTTCTATGATCATCCAACTCTTCAAGAGTAAAACATCTCCCACTTCGAGTGAGTCCTCCTATTATGGTATTGGAAAACCAGGGCAGGACTTGTGCTGTGAGAGGAATAACCATAATTATAAGGTTGGGCATTATAACTTCCACTGACATTATTCATAGGCTTGGTTAGGATCATTTTTGGAAGACCCCTTTCAGTTGGTAAGTATCTATAGACTTCTTTTTTTTTTGTTACAACTAGTCATTAATCTAACTAACTCATCTTCTTTGGGTTTCATCAATCTTAATATTCCCAATGCCATCATATCTCCCACCTCAGAATGAAACTCCTCACAAGAGTCAATATCATGCCTAAACCGCTGATGATATTTACAATATTCATTAGCATCCCCTACAACTTGTATTCTAATTGGTGTCTTCAGATAATTAGTTTATCTTAGCATCCCATATAATCTATCCACAGTCACCTTTAACGTTGCTTTAATTCCCCTTCCTATCTCCAAGCTATTAACTCCCCCACCTTTAGAGGCATGATTTGGTAGGGGGTTAGAATTCACATTCAAAGATTCATCATAAGAAATCCACCCAGCTTTGATGAGTTGAAGGATTTTTCTTTTGAATCCAACACATCCATTAATATTATAACCAATAACACCAGCATGGTATTCACATTTTTAATCAGGTTTATACTAAAAGGGAAATGGTGGTTGTAAAGGATCTAAAGGAATAGGTGCTACCTGACAAATACTAAGCAATCTTTGGTGCATTTTGGTAAGAGATATGGGTAGTGGTGGAATTTGCACTTGATCTATTGGAAAATTTCTTCTTGGGTGGTAGGCATTATTGGTTTGGTTATTTATTGGGTTATTTTGGGTGTTTGTAGGTGAAGAGAATTTTATGTTGGATATGGAGGGAGTAGGTGTAATATTTTTGAAGCTGTAATTATCTTGGTAGGTTCTCTTCCCTCTACTTTCCCTTTCAACATTGTGAACTTCTGTTTTTTTTCTTTTTCCAACAAAACCTCTTTTTTTAATGGGATCCACGATCCTACCTGTCCGAACAGCTTGTTCGATTCTTTCAGCTATGACAACTAAATCAGAGAAATTTTAAGCAGCACTACCTACCAAGTATTCAAAGTACAGGGCTTTGAAAGTGTTGGAAAATAAACCAGTCATCTCCCTTTCCAACAATAGAGCATTTACTTGTGCGGCTGATTCTCGCCACCTTTAGGCATATTCTCTTACAGACTCCTTATTGCCTTTTTCCATGGCTTGCAGACTTGATCTATCTAGGGAAATGTTCATATTGAACTTATATTGTCTAATAAAAGCATTGACCAAATCCTTCCATCCTTTAATCTTGGTATTATCCAAACGCATATACCAAGCAAGAGCAGCATCACTTAAACTATCTTAAAAGAAATGGATCAATAACTTCTCATTATGGATACTTCAACCATCTTATTACAATATGCTTTAAGATAGATGATTGGGCATTGAGTTCTAGTATATTTAACAAATTCTTGAACTCTGAATTTTCTAGGAATAACCATGTCAGGCACTAAACACATTTCAGCGGCCTTCACCAGATCATACAAACTATTCCCTTCCATTGCCTTCATTCTTTCTTCTAAAGCAGCTAGCTTTTCATGACCATCTTCCTCCATTATCTTATTCCTTTGAGGTTCTTCCACTATCAAAACTGCATGGGGGACCCTTATGGGATATGCTGATTGGGTAGGGAAGAAATGAGCAGCATGTTGAGGTTCAAATGATGGAATAAAAGGAGGCAGAAGCTGGGGTGTAAATGTTTGTTGAGAAGATGTTCCTTCTCCAGGCCTCAAAGCCTGTTTAAGCAAGCTGGTAAGCCTTGCTACATCCTTCTTCAAGCTTTCCAACTCTTTTTGGGGTTGAATTTCTAGCTGGGTTCTCTCTTTATTTATCGTTTTCTTTTGTAAACAAGTATTATGGATAAATTTCAGTTGGGGACTTATATTTCACCTGCTATATGTAGAATATGATAATTTATAAGCAAATGTATGCGATGCATGAATGTGAATGCAACATATTGGATATGGATTCGCTTTTTGTTAGTGACATATGGCTGTCATTCTTTAGATATATGAGTTGAGCTTGAACTTAATATCATTGTTATGATGCCGGGAAGGGATCTACTTAGCTTTTTGACATTTGGGCTTTCAGACATAAATACATATTTTTGAATTGAAAATGTGGGTCTCAGCCCTTTATTACTTACTAGAAGCTTATAATGAAAAATTGATCTAAACTATTACAGGAGAAAAAACACTACCTCTATTAGCTATTGCTTTTAAGAAAAGATCGGTGTTATCCAAGCTTTTTTGATACTTTATTATATCACCTCCCACTTGACGAGCTTCCACTCATAATAAATGGGCTTTTGCAGCCGCTTTATCAACTAGATCTTGTATTTCCTTTATCCTCTAAGTATGTATTAAGTTGTTTCTAGACAAAAAGTTATTGGCAGCATCTAATGTTTGATTATGTTGTTTTATCATTTTCTAGCTTTCTATAAGCTGTGCAGTCTTTCATTTTTCTTTGTCCAGTTTAGTTCTTAGTGCTTCTACTTCAGCCTTATGATCATTCAACTCTACTCTTCACTCTTCATGAATTTTAGTCATAACCTTATCTTTTCCTAATTGGTCTTTAAGCTTGACTATGTCCACCCGACGCATTTTCAATATAGCTTTTGTCTTGATAGCTAACTCTTCCCAATGCTTAACTTTTGCCATATAAGATGTCATGTCCTGATTAATTGTCTTTTATGTTTCCAAATCATCTTTTGCCTTTATCTAGTCTTAACCCACAGAGTCCTTTTATTCTTTAATTACTTTTCTTATAGCCCTTTCTTTGGCTAACCGCTGCTCCAAAGACACTCTCTGTTCTTCCTTTGCTTTAAGCTTAGCTTGTAACAATTTTACTTGTTCTCTTAATTCTTCTTCACAGTTTACTCTTTTCCTTTGAATGCCTACAAATTCAGAAACTTCTGCCATGTAAGTGACTCCTCTATTATGCCATTCGGGATACCTTTCACTAAGTGTAGGATTTCTTACTTCGGTCTCCTTTCTCACTAGCACTAAAGATTTCCAATCTTGTTTAATGCTCTCCAGCATCTCAATGGTAGCTCCTTTGTATACTCTAGCAAATTGAGATAAACCAATTCTTTTGGGAATGCTTTGTATGCCTCCAAGCTGTCTTGCAACCAAAACATGTGCATAACTAATAAATCCAGTCACTCAAATCAAAGATACCCAAGGTTCCTTTCCATAACTCATTAGATATGTTACATTTTTCATCCAAGGAGCTCTCTAATTAAAATCAATTTGTGGAATTCCTTGCAATTTTACTCTCCAATCATCTTCAGAAAAGTTTTCCCATTCACTTGATACAAATAACTCGAGTGGCTTTTAATCAAACCACCAAAAATTTTGGAATATTGGTGTCTCGGATTCTATATGGCTTACCATCCAAATGAACAACAATGGAACACAACATCTCATAGAACCTTTTCCAATTCTTTTGCAATGATTGAGAGAAAAAAAGTTTTAGCCAATATCGCAGTAGAAGGATTAATTTTGGTCTTCTCATACTCAACAAACAAATTAGCTGCCTCTAAACTGACAATTCCAGTAGTCAAAGGACATAAAATCAGCCCAAACATTTCCAAAGCTAATATTCGGTATACCTCCAAATTAGCACCAAGATTAGACTTTTTAGCAATCAACAACTCTTCTAGCCGCTTCAATCTCAAACCCCCAGAATTGTTTTTTTTTCTATATAAGCTCATTTAATAGATTCCTAGTAGCTTAACAAGCTCCTTTATAGTATTCCTAATCTTTTGATGAAAGAAAACTTTATGGATATCCTCGGTAAATTTTATCAAAACACCGTATTCTTCAATGGTAGGAACCATATCGACATTTCTAAATGTAAAACATTGATAATTAGGATCCCAAAAATGAATTAGAGCTTTTATGGCTAATGGTAGTACTGGAACATTCATAAGATGCAAAATTCTCCCATATATCTTAGTAAATTCTATCTCATCGGCCAAGTATTTGATGAGTGGAAGCAAACGACTGGCATCATTTATTACGCATCTCATGTCCTTTAGTAGCGGTATCCCGCTGTCATCCAGTCTAGGGCAGTCTCCTCAGTCATATGCAATGATTTAGATTTGAGCCCATACCCAACAGTGGTGATTTCATGATTAACGACCATTATTTCACCCAAAAACAATCCTGTAATAAAGATACTATAGGTTAAGCTTGCCTTAATGAAATTTACATAGGGAATAACTTAAAGGGTAAGTTCTAGTCATTAAATGCTCGAGGTAGGTTGCTATCTAGTCTTTAAAGGTCTTTTGCATACTCAATGATCTTCCTCGAAAGGTTGATGTGAGACTTACAAGTAGCATGAAGATGGAGGTCCTGAGTAATATCAGTTAGGCATACTGACCACTATCGAGTAAGCAATCAAGCGAAAGTTGGATGATTTCATGTGTCTTACCCATGCTAAAGCCATTGGGGTACTGCTACTCTCCCACTGAACTTAAAGTTGATATAACAGATGTTTATTATGGAATGCGTGGTGTGTGAAGGCATAAATCCATATCTAATATATATATATATATATATATATATATATATATATATGATGGCATGAATAAATATGGATGCTAAAGCTGTAAAAATAAATAAAATAAAATAAAACCAAACAATATAACAAGCATTTGTAGCAATTTTAACAAATAAGTATTTTTAGGAAGAATGGATTTCTGGCATCCTATTTTTTGGTCCTATTTTTTGATGGGTTATATTCTTGTTTAAGGAATCGCTACCTAGTGATGGGTCATATTCTTGTTTAAGGAATCGCTACCTAGTATTATGGTCACTAGGAACCCTAACTAGTCAATAGAGATTCTATGGTACGAGACTGGTTACTTAAAAGGAAAGATATTATCACCTCTTAAATATCTTGTCTAAGGCAGGTTGCATTGTTGATCTTTGTCATTGATTGCTAACATTTTCTGTCTAAGGCAGGTTGCATTGCTGATCTTTGTCAGTTGCATTGCTTATCTTTGTCATTGATTGCTAATATTTTTGTTGGTTTACATTATGATGGTTTGTGTGTAATATTCCTGACTCTGGCGCTAGTGAATATTCAACTACGAGTATTTTCAACTCTAGCGTTGATAAATATTATGTAGGTATCAAAAATAAATAAATTTAAATCATTATTTCTTTTTATTCCTGACTCTGACGTCAGTGAATAAACAAATAAAAATCAATTTATTTTTATGCATACACATTATTTTTATTTTTATGTAGTTAAATAAAAACAAAATATAATAAAATAAAATAAAATAAATTTACATTAATATTTTTATTCCAGAATCTGATGTTAGTGAATAAACCAATAAATTTATTTTATTTTATCCTATGTTATTTTTATATGCACCTTTTTTTATTTTTATATAACTAAGTAAAATATAATGAAATAAATTTGAATCGGTATTTTTATTCTAACTCTGGTGTCAATGAGTAAAAATAATAAAATCATATATATATTTTTATTTATACATACACAATTATTTTAGTATTTATTTTTTATTTTTTTAATTTTTTCTTGGGTTGGACTGGGCTCAGCCAGCTCAGCATATATTTTATTTTTAGGGCTGGGCCGGGCTAGCTCAGCCCATATAAACTGGGCTAGCCCAGCTAGCCCGCCTGGCCACTAGCCGAAGCTAATGGCCCGGCTTGGACGCAGCACGCATGAAGTGAATTCATGCGTGCTTTAAACTGTGTGGAGGTAATTATATCTAATTAAGTTACCTTCGCACACTGTTCTTACTACTTATATCTAATTTAGAAAACAGAAATGTCGTACCTGTTTATGGAAACAAAGAAGAAGCTTGCAGAACGATGACGCCTCTCGCCTCTTTCCTTCTACTTTCCCTTTTGTTCCTGTGCCCGGGATCTGCTTTCGTCCTTCAGCAGATTTGAGAAGCTGAAGGAATCAATAATGAAGACGCCGGTTGACTGTGGATGTCAATTGTTGCGTCTTCTTTTGTTCTTTTTTGGTTGCAGAGATAAAACAATGGCAGGGGTAATCCTTATTTCTGTGTGTGCTGCCCTTTTTCTTCCGTGCTCTCTGCGTGTGGCTCTATGTTTTTTTTTTTTTTCTGGTTTTCTTTGATTTTCTGGGTTGGTTCCTCTTCTCTCTATATTTTCTCGTCTGGATTTTCTACCTTGCTATGCTTTTACCTTTTACTTTGTTTTTTTTTTTTTTTTTTTTCTATTTGTCCAATTCCCTCTTATAGAGATCCCATAGCTTGCCTCCTATTTTTCATGAAAGAGATCATAGGTAAGAGACGTGGTACATGATTGGATCGGATTTATTGCAGATTTTCAGCTCCCCTATTAAATTGAGATAGAGAAGACGGATGACTGTTTCCCAGCAACAGTGCTGTTTTGGTAGAAATTGATATTTTTATTTTGACCCCTGAGCTTTGAAAATTCAGCAATTAGACCTCTAAGCAATTTTTTTTTTAATTTTACCATTTGGATTAATTTCAATTGAACCCTTAAATTATAACACTGTTTACAAAACAGTCCTTAATTTTCAGATTGTTTAATTTGGCCTTTAATTAAATCTTTAACTTTTAATTCTTTCAAAATCATCCCGGGAAAATCAGTTAAAATTCCTAAAGTAAACCTGCAATTTCATTATGGTCCTCGATCTTTTAATTTCTTGAAATTTTTGCTTCTAATCAACCCATAAATTTGGTATTTCTTTAATCAAACCCTTGATTTCTTTAACATCCCGGGAAAATCAGTTAAAATTCCTAAAGTAAACCTGCAATTTCATTATGGTCCTCGATCTTTTAATTTCTTGAAATTTTTGCTTCTAATCAACCCATAAATTTGGTATTTCTTTAATCAAACCCTTGATTTCTTTAATCAATTAAATCAAAACTTAACTAAATTCTCAAACTTATCAATTCTTTAATTAAGCACCTGATTTATTAATTAAACTAATCCAAAATTTTAATTAAAGTCTCAAACTTATTAATTCTTCAATTATTTAATTCTTCAATTATTGACTCAATTATTGACCAATTGACTCTCAAATTTAATAATTACATCCTTAAACTTTAAATTTTGTATTGTCTTAAACCCATTCTCAAATATATTTTTATCCATTAATTTTTATTATTTATTCAAAAATTAGATTATGATATAGTCCACCATTGTGATTTTGGAACTATGCTTTTGAATCATCGGTAATCGCATGCCTACTCTAGTTCTCCAAAATAAATCTATGTTTGAGTGTCTGTTTCATCGTATTCCTGATTATAATTTTCTATATAATGCTTAAAAATTGGATTTTCATTCTTTTCCATATGTCTTCTTAAGATATTGCTCATCTCATCCTGGTTATCGTTACCTTGATTTAGCATCTCATCATATTTATGTCTCTCATCATGTTTGTTTTCATAAAAATATCTTTCCTTTTATGAAATTTGAACATTAACATGTTCAACAATATCCTCACTATAACTTACCCACCTCCCACCTTTGAATCCTCCCTAACTATTTCCGTATACCACTTTACCATCCTACCCAAACAGCACCCTTGTTCCGCTCTTTGTTGTACCCTAACCAACCCCCCACCTGTCCACAGATTCTGTATCCACCTCATCCTCGTCCAGCTATGCCATACTATCACCAACCACGTGTTTTTCAAATGATCATTATATAAGTGCATGTTCTCTGTTGCCAAGTGTTCTTGCCTTCAGGTTTGACACTGCAGAACAGCCCAGCTTTGTAGTAGATTCGCCGGTGCTTGCTGCATAGACCAATCCTTCCATTGATTCTCCAGCTGGCCTATAGCTCTATGTAGACCTCTCCTTATATCCTCTCTAGTAACTTCCAGGTACAAGCTCTTATTCTCCATGCCCAGCTGCTCGTCAACATCCTATGGTTTTCTGTCCTAGACAGCCCAAGACAGCATTGTCCACAATAACTATTGTAGCCTTTGTTGCCTCATTCAATCGGCTAGTTTCTCTTTCTACTTAAGAGCCACTTGTTTTTAATGATGCTAACATGTATGAGGCATGGCATATCGTAATGCACGAGGAAATTCAGGCCTTACACCCTAACATAATTTGGACCTTAGTGTCGTTTTGCCCTTCGATGAATGTTGTTAGTAGTCGCGGGGTGTACAAGATTCAATGCCAAGCTGATGGCATCATTGAGAGGTATAAGGTGTGTCTAGTTGCTAGAGGATTCACTCAACAATAAAGTATTGACTACTCTAAAACCATTAGTCCTATTATCAAACAGGCAACCGTCATACTAGTCTTCTCCATTACAGTTTCGTGTGATTAGAAAATTTATTAGCTTGACATCCATGATGAAAAGGTCTATATAAAACAACCTTCATGTTTTGTAGACTCCACTCTCCCCTTTTATAAGTGTAGATTGCATAAGTCTCTATATGGTTTAAAACAGGCTTTATGGGCTTCATACACTCATTTGAATGATTTCCTGCTATCTATTGGTGTTGCGGGATCACAAGCATAGCGACATCATCTAGCAACTGCAGGAGGCTCTTGTCGTGTGATTAGTACTTAAAAGTGCATTTTTATCATGGTTTTATATCATCATTTTGCACTTGAAGTATCAATAACTCCTTAACTAAAGCATGTTTTATAATAATATATCTAATAATATAAGATACCTTTAATTTGTGGTAAATGTTCATTTTAAATGCAGGCCTATCACATAAATGAAAGGATTGATTGATGACTTTAAGAACTTAAATTGCAAGGGCAAAAAGATGACCAAAATTATAAAAGAGATGTCGGTGCAATCCAAACTGGGTTGGATTAAATAAATAAACAAAATAACAACATAAAACTCTTGTGTGAGGTGTTGTGTATTGGAAAGGTTTTTTGAATTTTAATTATAAAATTATGATTAATATTTAGGAGTCACCACATAGTATTTTGGTCACTAGGACCCTATGATCCGCAAGAGTCTGAGTAAGAGACTAGTTATGCAAGGAAAAAACGCATCACCCCCAGTGCACCCTACCTAATGTAAGCTGCATTGTTGCTTTATTGTTTTTTTCTTCTAAGTTGGGTTTCTATTCGTTGGTCTTTTCTAAGGCTCAAGGCATATCTCTCTTCATGAAAGAGTCTCTACCTTATCGGGTTAAATCCTAATTGCTCTAAAGTCTGAATTTTAGCATCATATTTATTTACATCTTGTATCTTTAATACCCGAGGGTGTATTTTATCGTGTAATTTTATACCCCACAAATATTAAAGTCTGCATCTGGACCCTAAAAAAAATTGGAAAAAGATTTTTTGATATTTTGTCAAATTCTAATGGATGATCATAGACTAGTTATGATATCCATTGTTTTTTAGATTTTTAAAACCCGAGAAATATGCAATCCTATAATGAAAATATGCTTGGAAAATTTTTAAGATTTGATCATATTGATGAAAATAATTATTTTTGTTTTTTTAATAAGGAAATTGATTTAAAATTTTTTGATATTTTTTTAAAAATATGTTTTGATTTTTTTTTGAAATATTTTGGAGAAAACCAGGTATTTTAATACTAGATTTGTATTTTACATTGTAAATATACAACCTGGTATTATACAAAATTAGTAGAAAAATATTTGAGAAAATCAAAATTTTTTTAAAATGAGTTTTTGAAAATTGTTTATTTTTATAGGGGCTGGGCTTGACCTGGCCTCGCCATTTGGGCTTGGCTAGAACTGGCCTAGCTCAAGTGAGTGAATTATTTGTAGAATGTGAACTTACTGTTCACTTTTTGCACGCAACTTTACAGTTGCGAATGGTGGAGTGAAGTGGGGGGCAAACTTGAGGTTGGAGTTGGTTTGGGTAGCCGCCTTGAAGCTGGTGGCGGTATCTGTAAAGGAGTTGGTGTTGTTGCTATTGACATTGGAGAAGGAAGAAGACAAAAATGGTGGTGTTGGTGAGCTAGTGCCGCTATGGAGGAAAAACAAAGGAGCTTTCGATGGAGAGGGATAAGTGTGGTTGAGAGGGTGGCAGCGTGGCTTGGAGTCGTTGATAACGCAATGGAGAGAGAGTGTAGAGAGAGAGACTTGTTGCAGGAAAAAAAATGGGGTGGAGGCTGGTTTTTTTGTAGGAAAAAAAATAGGGTGGAGGCTGGTTTTTTTTATTTTTGGACCCAATTTTCTCCTCCCTTAAGTTATCAATGAAGCCTCTATTTATAGGCAGTGGAAGAGGGTAATCTCATCTACACCAGAATAAAATTTCAGCCTTGATTTGGTTGGGAAGGATCCTAACCGTTGGCTTAAAACATGCATCCTGAGTTGTCAAATTTGTAGAAAAGGCTGTCTGAGTCAACTTGTTTAGCCCGACACCGATGCCAATGGGTTGTCATTGAGCCTGAAAGAGCCATATGAGGTTGTAGAGAAAAGGCAAAGGATCTTTTTTATGCAAGATTTGTCAAATTTGATGGACATTAGATGCATTAATGCATCTGCAAAGTAGGCACCCAGACAATTTCTTTCGGGTAAAATGGGGAAGACAATGAATAGTAACTAGACATCGTTTAGGATTGATTTAGGGATTTGGTCGAAGTTCAATCTAGTCCTTTACCTTTCAATTGTTTTCAATAGAATCTGTAATTGACCCTAAACTTTTGATTTGATGCAATTAAGTCCTTGCTGAACTTTAACTTCAAAACCATATTTACGCACCTTTTACAATGTGGTCCTTGGTCTCGAATTTATGCAATTTAACCCCTAATTGACCATTAAGCTTTCAATTTCTTCAATTTCACCCCTGGTTTTTTTGTCAATTACGCCCCTATAGTTTGGTGCCTTTTGCAGATTAGTCATTAGCTTTGAATTTTGTTAACTTAACCCTTAATTAACCCCAAAACTTTAATTTTCTTGCAATTTGGCCCTTAATTTCAATCAATTAAATTGGTAAAAATTAAATTTGGTTTCTTAAAATTCTAATATCCTTAATTAAGCCCAAATTAGGCTCTCAAACTTAATTTTTCACCAATTAAACCTCAAATACAATTAATTTGACCCATTTAATGTATAATTAAGTCATTCCACTTAATTAAATCCTTCTATTAGACCCAGATTAATTCTTAAACATAATTAAAATTTAATTTGGCCCACGAGGAAATCTAATTGGCCTATTAAAAATTTAATTATGTACTTAGACTTAATTTTTATGCAAATTCATCCAATAATCATTTAATTTAACCTTGAATTTACATTTTTGTCCATTTTTATGCATAATGGGGTACAATTAGGCCTTGAATTTCCTCCAAAATTACAGCTTTATTCCTCGTTTTGCTTTCTCCACGTTGCCAACCTTTATTATTATTTTTTCTATTATATAAAAAATATTAATTTTTTTGGAATAACCTAAAATTTGGTTATGACAGTTGTCACGGCTGGTGAACTAAGGCCTCAGTCCCCTGGTCGTAAAAGGACGAAATTTGCTAAACCCAAGCACTTGAGCTCCAAGCACCCTCACTCCAAGCACCCCGTTACTCCATGATTTTCTGACGAAGGTGACGCTGTTGTTGTAGTCCCTCCAAAGAGGCAGTATTTAACTAGAAACATAGTAGCTACCACCACTTGTTTGGGTCTACAGGGGAAGAAAAAGTCCAAGGCCCTTGATGTAGCTCCACAGTCACTGAGCCGTTCTGATGACACTGCTCCATCATCTGCCCTTGAATTTTGATTTGCATTATGTATTTTGATAGGGAGGTTGATCCCTTGTTTTCCTATTGGATTGTATTGAGTTGTTTGCTACATTTTTTGTAGACTAGATAGTTTTGTTTTTTTTCTTGTGCAGATTTCCTACTTGCCTCTAGGGTGGATTCTTTATGAGTTCCTCTTTGTCGCAGGTTGGGCTGCTAGTTTTCTTGACACAACTTTGCTGTAAGTTCTGCTAGTTTGTTAAGCTGGTTGGGCAGCTTGACTTTGTGCAGCTTTACTAATTGGTTCTTTTTTAGGCATGCCTATTTTGTGCTTGTTGCTGCTTTGCTGGTGGTCTCCTTCATGGCTGAGACTTAGTCTCAATTATTGTTTGCTATTGTCCTTGGTGGCTGAGCCTTGGTCTCAGCTATGCTTTGTTGTTGGTATGGCTATGCATGTCTATGCTAGTGCTTTGCCATCATTTTTAGTTGCTTACGGGTGCTTTCTACAACTGTTAGACTTCTTGGTGGCCGAGTTTTGGTCTCATTTTTTGCCGGATTCATCTTGTGGTTGCTAGGGTGTTTTTGGCTGGCTTTGCTGCAGTCAAGTTGTCTTTTTGCTCTCAATTTTTCCTTGTTTTAGGCTATTTGTAGCCTATATAGGAGTTTCTCCCCCATGCTTAAAGGAACCTGTTCCTTACTCTGTAAATATTTGTAAATATTTTATGACTTGCTGGTTTTTCAACTTTGTTTCATTGATCAATAAATTTTCTACATTTGATTAGAAAAGAAATTCAAAGCTTTTGTTGAATTGCAAAGTGGATTCAGTTTGAAAAGGCTAAGGAGAGATAAAGGTGGTGAACATACCTCACTTGAATATCAAGATTTTTGTGCAAGTATGGGAATGGAGAGGCAACTAACCATTGCCTACTCTCCTCAGCAAAATGGAGTTTCTAAAAGAAGAAATAAAACACTCTATGAGATGGCAAGATCTATGATGACAAAGAAAGGAATTTCAGTGATTTTTTGGGTAGAAGTTGTAAGTACAATTATATATCTGCAAAATAAATCTTTTACAACATTTATGTCAAGCAAAACACCATTTGAAGCATTCATAGGTAGAAAGCTAGGAATCAAACATTTGAAATTTTTTTATTGCATTTGTTACACTCATGTCCCATCATCCTTAAGGCAGAAATTTGATGACAAGGCTAGAAAGGGAGCTTTTATGGGATATAGAAGTTGTGACAAGGGTTATAGGGTGTGTCGCACATGTGCGGCGTTGCGATAATCATCCACCCTCAAGGAAAAATGGAATGTGTATAGTCTATCTCTGGAAAAATATAAAGAGACAATGAATTCTTGTCTCTTCTCAATAAAGTATTTCTAATGAATAAAATATGGACTAGGAGTCGCTTTCTTGTGCTTTTGTCCTTAGGAACCCTAACTGGTTTCAAAGATTGGGTATGGAGACTAGTCGTGTAAAGGGAAGGTATTAGCACCCCAACTACGCACTACCTAAGGTAAGTTGCATTGTTTTGTCTGATCAATTCTAAGGTTTGGTTGTGGTGTCTAAAATTTGTTGGTCTGTCTATGGTTTAAGAAAAGTCTCCCTCTATAAGGAGATCCTTATCTCATCAGGTAAAAAGCTAACTATTCTATGTCATAAGAAAAATATCTTTTTAATAACTGAAATACATTTTACGTATAAATTTGTAATCCTTGATATTAAAACAAAACAAAATAAAATTTTTGTTGTTTTTGAAATTTTGGCCAATGCTTTCTTAACTTTAATAAACTAATTAATAAAGTCAAAATGCATACTAAAATATTATTATTTTTTGTTTAAGAAATACATAATATGATTTTTTAGTTTTGAGACACTTGGCCGTATGCACAAAAATATTTTTTTGTCTTTTTTTGATTTTTTTGTATTTTTGACAGTTTTGATGAAAATTAGATATTTTTAATACTAGATTTGTATTTTTTGGTGTAAAATACAGATCGATATTAACCAAAAAAGGCATAAATAAAAAGTGGAGAAATTAAAAATATTTAAAAAATACTTTATAATTTTTTTGAAATGGGCCAAACCCGGCCCAAATACATGGGTTGGGCCGAACTTGGCCCAACTGTAGGGGTTGGGCTCATCCCAGCCTGTGCAAACAATGGGCCTCTTCACTATTCATGTAGATCTTCTTGTCAAGAACACTGTTAAGGAAGGCCTTATGGATATCAAGCTGATGAATTTTCCAACCACACACAAAGGCAATGGAGAAGACAAATATGATGGTCACCTATTTGATGATAGGACTAAAAGTTTCAGAGTAATCAATACCTTCTTGTTGAGTGGAACCTTTAGCAACCAGACGCGTTTTATACCTTTCAACGACCAATAACATTCATGGAGGGGTGAAACGGCACTAAGGTCCAAGTTCTATTTGCACGTAAGGCCTGAATTTTCCCACACATAGCACTATGCCATGCCTCATATCTGTTATCATCATTAAAAACAAGTGGCTCATGAGAGGGAGAAGAAACTACCCAGCTGAAAAGGGCAGCAGAGGTTGTGGTAGTAGCGATGGACAATGCTGTCTTGGGTTGTCTTGGATAAAGGACCATGTGACGTTGACTAGCTGTTGGACATGGAGAAGTGTGACATGTACTTGGAAGATGCTGAAGAGGATATGAAGAGAGGTTTATACATAGTAGCGCACCACCTGGAGAAGTAGTGGATGGACTGGTCAGTACTGTAGAAACTGGTAAGGCTACGACAGAACTGGGGTGTTTTGCAGTAGAACTAGGCTGCTTTGTTACAGTAGACAGAAGAACATGCTCATCTAATGATGGAGAACCTATTCCTGCATAATGATCATTGGAAAGACAATCATATGGTGACAGTACGACAGTATGAGATGGGTAGGAAGGAATGACAGAAGCTATGGGTAAAGGGGTGGTCTGGTGGGGTGCGGCAGAGGGAAGAATGGGGTTAGTAGGGGGGCTAGTTTGGTGAGAAGGAGGCTAAAAACATGGAGGAAGGTGCAAGGATGGAAAGTTGTGTGGGAGGTACTGGTGAGGATGTTACCTGTTCAGATTTCACAAAAGGAAAGATATTTTCATGAAAAAGAACATGATGTGAGATATAAATACGATGAGATTCTAAATCAAGACAACAATAACCAAGAAGGGATAAGCTATAGCCTAAAAACACACAAGGAGAAGATAAAAAAATCTAATTTAATATGGACGCAAAAAGGGAAAACAAAGACACCTAAAAGTACATAGGAAGTCATAATTAGGAGTACGACAAAACAAACACTTAAACAGAGATCTATTTTGGAGAACAAGAGTAAGAATGCGATTAATAAGTTATACCAATGATTCAAAAACATAGTTCCAAAATTGCAATGGTGCACTACACTGGCCTAAATGGGTTAGGCCAGTTTTAACAATATGTTGATGATGACGTTCAATAGTGCCATTTTGTTCATGAGTATGAGAACAAATTAATCGATGATGAATACTAATGGTCTGAAAAAATTTATTTAATCTACGATATAGTTTGAACAGATTTAATTTCAAGTAAAAACCGATGCTCAATAATTGTTTGAAAACATTGAAAAGTGGAAAACACATCAGATTTCACAACGAGTGGATAATACCATATATGTTTGGTATGCACATCAACAAAAATAATAAAATAGTGGAAGTCATTAGAAGAAAACATAGGAGCAGGACCCTAAACATCACTAAAAATTACATCAAATGGGGCAGAAGTTTTGTGACTCGTAAGTCATAATGACAAACGGGATGACTTGCCTAAAGGACACGTTTGACACTGAGTAAGAGAATGTCTAGAAGTACATACAATTTTATTACCAGGTCTTTGAACTTGCCACAAAGGTCACAAAACATATAAAGATTAAAGTCTTCAAGAGACATGGGGCGACCAGTAGCAACAAGTTTATCAAATAGCGATTTAGCTTGATGCATGTATATAGTAACCGATAAGTCACCTTGCTGTAGGTCTTGAAAGGAGCCATAGAGTTGCAAGATGCTAGAATTAGATGGAGAGGCAAGCACTTTCTCAAGAGTGCACCAAACAAAATGTGAGGTAGAACAATCTACCACGAGATGTAACACATCCACGAAGAGAGAGGAGAGTAAAGCACTCAAAATTAGTTTATCCTATTGCTTTCAACGAAGAAAAGAAAGGTTGATGGTAGGGGAAGAATCAACAGAATTGTCAAAAATATGAGATGGAGGACATGTCACTGAACCGTCAACGAAGTGAAAAACACCTTGACCAAGAAGAAATGACTTCATCTGTATTCTCCAATAGAGATAATTTGTGTTCATAAGTTTCAACGAAATGACTTGGTGGGTGTTCGCTAAAGGAACAATAGTTGGAGTGTGTGTTCCATGAGAGGCAAAGGAACGACAAGGACTTAGGAGGAAGAATTAGAGACAAGCTTTGCAAGTGGAGGCTGTTGTGGGGGAGAAGGCACCACTAACAGTAACTTGGGGATGGCTGGCCGGTTGTGCTGCACCAATGGTGGAGAGAGAGAAGTTGGCGGCAATGATGGAGGTTACTACATAGGAGTATGTCTACAATATTTTCTATACAGTATTTCTTATACAAGCACATTCTATAATAGCGAACAACCACATCCACAAAGCATTTTACACCTTCAAATCCATCATATATGTCCAGAATTGTCTCCATAAATGAAACGTTGAAACTTTTCATGGAACTGCCGAATAGCTCACAAAATCTTGCATCCTTTTTTAGATATTCTGCAGAATTTATCCCGTGAGCCTTTTCAAATGGAATCCCTCCTTCCAGAACTGCGTCTTTTAAGTGGTACCTGTTTCTATTTCATAGCAAAAGAAGAAGAAAAATCACAAACTAACTATAGCAACAAACAATTCGGCAACAAAAATATAATATATGAAAAAAGCAATACTTATGAAGTCTCTTACCACATATCCATCATAACCTTGTCACGAATCATAGCTAAAAAGGGACTCAACGATCCTCCATCCTGGTTCTTGGTCAAGTATTTGGCCACAGGTGCTAATCCATATAACCTCTTGCGAGCAGGCAGAGGTTACGGTCTAGCAGAATATGGGCTTCCGGGTTGTTTTGTGTGGGAAATTGAGCGACAATATCTGAAGCTGAGAGCAAGGGATCAGGACCGGCCTTTTCTATTATCTCAAACACACCTAGCTCTATTGCTGCTTTCAAAACCAGAGGCAGCACTGATGCACTTGAAAGTTGCATAGCATACTGGAGATGATAGTCTTCCTCATAGGTTGAGGTTGCCATTTGTTTTTGCTTGCAATAGGCAAAGGAAAGGTGTTATTAACCCATCAATATTGCTAGTAAAACTTTCCACGGTGAATTGTATCTCCATCCACAGTAAAAAAACCACGGCTTTTAGTTCGTTAATAAAAGAAGTACAGACAGCTTGCCATTTAAGACTTTTCTATGTGAAGACAACCGCTATCACGTCTCTTCAATTGTTTTTTTATACAAAATGAAGAACTTTTGACTGGACACTTGTCTGCCAAGTCCGATGTTTTTTAGTTCCATGTGGAATGCTCAAATTTATTTTTGTTTTTGTTTTTATATTTGTATTTAGTATGTTTTAAAATTATGTTTTCGCTTAAGAAAATATTAAATTATTTTTTAAAAATATTATTTTTTTAATTTTAAAATACTAATAGAAAAAATTAAAAAATTATTTTGATGTATTTTAAATAAAAAATATTTTTAAAAAGTAACATGTACCACACCATTAAAATTTAAAAAATTAATGCACTTGATAATTAAAAATATAAAATAAAAAAAAACCTTGAAACAACATCTTTTGAATCAAATTCAGCCATGATCTCAATCTTGGTTATCGTTGGCCTGCCAACCACATACACAATTGAGCTCATAGAAAGTACTTATAAAATTGCAACATGATTCAATTAGTAAATTAAAAATTATGTTTTTTTCATTTATCATCAAAGAACTGGATGCCAGAAATGTTTTTTCCAAAGATTTAATAAATTTTTAAGGTCGTCGCGATGTCGGGTGCAACACAAAGTACTTATAAAATTTCAACACAATTTAATTATTAAATTAAAAATTATGTTTATTTTCATAAAAAAAAATCTTAATGTTTTAGGGTTTTTTCCTGATTTTGAACGTATGGACACTGTCGCAAAACAATCCGTTGAACATTCCACGTGTCGTAAAACAATCCGTTGAACATTCAACGCTAGTCTATTTTTGTTCAAGAAAGTACTAAAATACTACAGACAATTGCCATCACTCCTCTTGTTTGTTAACTTACAAAAAGAAGACATTTAGACCTTACGACTGGATGGATAATTTTGAATTTTCTGTTCTACCACAGTCCAAGATTACGTAGTCCAGTTTGGGACGTATTCGTTGGGGTGGCTTGACCTTTCTAGCACGTTTGATTTGATAATTCTCCTATTATGTTTCCTTCTCATGCGTTCGTTTTCTAAAGCATCACAGAGACCATTTAGTCTCCTCTTGTCCTCACTCAACACTGTCTATCGAGGAAATATTTGGACGCTGCATGAAAATGGTATCGCCAGAATAGTCAGAAAGCAGTGTTATGAGTTTCCAATAACACGTGCCAAAAGTGTAAGAATCATATACAAATGTTCTTGACCGCTGCTTTCGACAGTGAAGGGTGTCAGATTTGAACGACTACGTGTTAGGACTTTGGGCAGTGTATATTTCTTGTTCATAGTATTTTTTTTTAAAGTGTTGTATTTAGTTTCTAATGTCGATTACAGCATACTACTTTTTACAATATTTCCTCTTATGTTGTACAGTTTACAACATGAAAGTAGGAGTAAAAATAAAAAGAAATTTCTGTCACGGACACTTTCTTTTTCTCACCTAATTTTGCTGTCAATTTAAATTTACTAAATTTATTAATGAAATTAATGACATTACTTTTCATATTCGTTTTCCCATGTGAAAAAATTCCTAGAAATTAAATTAAATTCAAGCAAATGACCTTTCATTGAACCCCACACGTCAAACAAAAAAAAAAGAAATTTGTGATCGAAAATTGCAACCGAAATCCTTCTATGACTAACATAAATCTAACAGAAATTTTTATTACAGAATTACATGAATATCAATTTAATTAAATTCACTTCATATAAACAAACAGTAATTTAACTAAGTAAGTAATTATATCAATGAAAAAACTTCAATATAAAGTAAACTCAATAATTTATGAAATGAATATTTATATTTATAGACTTTGATTATATTCACGAATTGAAACTCCTAAAAAATAAAATATTTTTTTGATATTTTTCTTTTATTTATGAAATTAAAACTATAAGTTTATAGATTATAAAAACAACTTGACCATCACCTGCAAACTACCACCTATATATTATTGCCTGTTAATTTTAGGTTTAAAAAGTCCTAAAAACTTAATAAAACTGTATTGTAGTGATAATTATTGTTAATTGTTGTCGTTAATCTTATTTGTAATTTGTTTTATATAAGTAATTGTATGGTACTTTCATTAATTGTCTGTAAACTAATTTTTTTTATGTATTAAATGGCATTTATTAAGAGATATTTGTTTTTTCTTGGAGAAAAGAGTTATTTAAATAAATATTTGACTAACTCTTAATTTAGCTATTAAAATTTTTTTATTTTTAAACATATGGGATATTGAAACATTAACGGTTACAAATTAAATTGAGGGATGAACTCGTATGTATTGAAAAGGAAAAGGATATATTATGCCATCATCCATAATAAAGCTCAACATTCCATGAAAACAGAAACGTTTTTATTTCAGGTAAAATATCATAACAGCTAGCATGCAACTTAAAAGGGATCAAGTGATCATATGTCACTTGCTACAAGATTCATCACCTTTTATGGTACAGTGCTTCGTAACCAAAAAAGAAAACGTTACAAAATTCTTGAGATTTATTCAAAGTAAATTGCATGCCATCGACCTCACACACAAAAAAAAAGAAGAAAAAAAGTAGAAAAGAGAGGATAAAAGCAGCATGCATCCCGAGCATATTCTAAACATAGGAACGGTAGTGGAGAAGACTACCGAAATCCTTCTATGACTAACATAAATCTAAACGGTGACACATTACTTGTATTTCCAAAACCTTCACTCTCCCTTTCATCTCAAAAACTTACATAAAAGGGATCTTAGTTATTACTTTTCCATAAGAAATTGTTACTGATGAAATAGTATTTATCAATATTTTTTTATTTGAGCGTAAGTCTATAATAATCATGAGCCTAATCATTAAATCCATATCCAATGCCTGTTGAATTATGCTGCATACTCATGTTTGATATGCGTATTTTTGTATTTACCTCAATTAAAACAGTACTTTCCAACTTAAGATTAAATTTTAAAGTAATTGGTTTGAAGTTTAGGTTTAGTTCTAGATCTAGTAAAGTAATTTTAAATTTAAATTCTAAAATTACATGAATATCAATTTGATTAAATTCATTTCATACAAACATTAGTTTAACTAAATAAGTAATTATATCATTAAAACAACTTCATTGTAAAGTAAACTCAATAACTTATGAAATGAATATTTATATTCATAGAGTGATTCATATTTTGATTACATCCATGAATTAGATCTTTAAAAAATAAAATATTTTTTTGATATTTTTATTTTGTTTATGGAATTGAAACTACAAGTTTATTGATTATAAAGAAACTTGACAATCACCTATAGAGTTATCGTCTATAAACTATCATATATGAATTATTGCCTATTAATTTCAGGTTTGAAAGATTATGAGAATTTCATAAAACTGTATTGCAGTGATTTGAGTTTGAGTTGTTATTGATTATTATTACTTGTAATTTGTTTTATATAATTAATTGTATGATACTTCCATTAATTGTTTGTCAACTAAAAAGGGTATTTTTTTTATGTATTCAATGACATTTATTAAAAGATTTTTTTTTTTATGGAGAAGAGAGTTATTTGAATAAATATTTGATTAGCTCTTAATCCACTCATTAAAATTTTTTTATTTCTGAACATATTGCATATTAAAACATTATCGGTTACAAATTAAATTGAGCGATGAACTCGTATGTATTGAAAAGGAAAAGGATATATTAGGCCATCATCCATCATAAAGCTCAACATTCCATGAAAACAGAAACGTTTTTATTTCAGGTAATATCATAACAGCTAGCATGCAACTTAAAAAGGATAAAAGTGATCATATGTCACTTGCTACAAGATTCATCACCTTTTATGGTACAGTGCTTCGTAACCAAAAAAGAAAACGTTACAAAATGCTTGAGATTTATTCAAAGTAAATTGCATGCCACCGACCTTACACACAAAAAAAGAAGAAAAAAAAGTAGAAAAGAGAGGATAAAGGCAGCATGCATCCCGAGCACCTTCTAAACATAGGAACGGTGGTGGAGAAGATGTGATTAAGCAGCAGAAACTTTGAATGCGTCCAAGCGGGTGGCATCTGGAAGTCTTTGTTTCCACATTGTAGTGTAGAATTCTTCGTAGGTGTAATCTTTATAAATCAATGGATGATCATCATCGATCAATTCCTTAGGAGGCCCCATTTGAGTATCATTTGATGGATAGCAATATGAAGCGATGGATAAACGTTCTTTCTCAGAATTGACAATAACTCGATGGAGCAAACTCTTGTATCGGCAATTGCTAAGCCCCTGATAAGAAAAATTAAGATAAAAAATTTGCTATAAAGTCCGTCACATGTTTTATAGCATGCAAGCCAAACCGGTGATTTTTCATGTTTCTTTTTGCCTTGAATGAATAATTCTAAAAGAAAGTAGATATAAAGAGAGTAAATGACCTGAAGCACGTCACCAACATGGACAATCAAGGTGTTAGGAATAGGCTTGACAGGTACCCAGTCACCATTTTGTAGAATTTCAAGCCCAGGCACCTCATCTGGCAGTAGCATGGTGAGTATAGTGGGGTCAGTGTGACCACGCAGTCCAAAAGTGAGCCCAAGATTTGACTTTTCACACGTCGGATAGTAGTTTAGAGAAGCGTATTGTCCATGGTTGTCCAATATCTGGTCTATAGATTTCCTTTCCATGCCTAAGCCCTCGAATACAGCCTCAAGTAGTGTTATCTCTGCCCTTTTAGCAGCTACACAATACTCAGATACAACCTCCCTGTAAACAATAAAATATTATAACTTAGTAATAGCTGAAAAAAGCTACTAAATTAGTCCGTCCAGATTTAAAAACACCAAATTGAATTCTTGTTTAATTTTTCCATGAAATATTACCTGTAGGATGGAGGATTTGTAGGCCATAGATTCACATAATTTTCAATAGGATGACAATGAAATTTCAACGATTCCCTCGAGACGAAGACATTCTGATTATCGTCCTTAAAGCCAGTAGCAAGCCTGATAAGGCTGGTAAGATCAGGAGAGTATAATTTCATCCTTTCTTCTTCTGGCAGATGGAAGAACTCTCTTGCTTTGCTCATTATGTCATTCAACAATCTCTCTGAAATGCCATGGTTCTTCAGCTGATAATACGACACATTAATTATTAGAACACAAAGTTATTTACACTTCACAATATTTGGTCAGTGCTAAAGATGTTATAGATGCTCAAAGAAAGAGGTACCAGTGTACCTAAGAGTAATGAAAAAAAATATTCGATGACACTTTTTCGGTGCCTTTGATTGAACCGAAGAAATTGAATTAAGTTAAAATACATTTTCTCAGTGACGTTTTCTATAATAATTTTGATGGTTTCCACATGCAATACACACACACAAATGTAAGCATAGCTAGGTAACTACCATAAAGCCACCATAGTGTTGGCATGCATGGCCAAGCTGTTTGATGGTGTCAGAGCGGCGAGGACCATGAAGGCCTCCCAGGTCGATGATGGGGAGGGTACCCTCCCAGATCTCAAGCCCATAGATATCAGTTTGAACATTGGAAATGGGAATGGTGTTGGTTAGTGGAGTATTTTTGCCCCCTGCGGGTAATGCAAGGTGATCATCAGCTACTACTGCCTTTGTGGGAGCCATGTCTAAAATTTGAAGTGCAGGGAAATTCTGTGGATATGTGGCTAGTGAGTGTGATGAAGAGAATCTGTATGCGTACCCTTATTTATAGGAGGAAGCAACCATCGAGGGGGCTACTGTTTTGCTGGCCCCCAACTTGGTGGTGCCAGTCCAAGTGAATTGTCATTTTATCCACCTTTTGAATTGTCTATTGGACTCGAAGATAGAAAATTATTTTTGTTGGACTACAATGAATGCCTTGCAGTTGCCGCAATGGAGGATCTCTTCGCCCTTTGATTATTGCTACAGAACTCAGGGCCGCCCAGTCTTTCAGGTTAGATTTGATCATGAAGATTCAACCGGATAAATTCAATTGATCTGTGAATTAAAACCTTGATGAAATCTAGCCTTAATGAGATATAGTCATTTTTGTTTCTCTCGTAACAACGTTGTTTTTTATTGATCTGAATGACGGACAAAGGTTTTATAACTATGTTGTAAGCTTTTCCTCCTAAGTTTCCTGAGGAAACTACCTTTTGTGGAATATAATTTTAAAGCCATTATGCCCGAAACGGATCTCCGAAGGCTTTTGATTCGGGCCTTCTTCAAGCCAACAAAAGATTTCACGGAATTGAATCTCTTTTCCTTCCATTCAGAGAAGCCTTCGTTAATCTACACCTACACGTTAATTTGAGGAATACCATTATTTGTAATGGAGAAAAGTCTTGTACTCTTGTTCAGCTATACGCCACCGATCCGGTTTGTCGTCCAGACTATTCAGAAAGGTTGCAGATGGCTAGTTAAGCCCACTCGGAGACTTGTTGAGCATGAAATTCTGAAGTAGCTGAAAGCATTGAAATGATACAAGTTCGTAGGATCTTCAAGACTTGTCTATCAAGTAGGCTAACTCCTAAAAATATGTTCTCCATTGATCAGGACAACACTATAATTATAAGTTTTATTTGCAATGAACCTTTTTTTAAAAAAAAATAGTTATCTTTAATAATCAGTATTACAGTTTCAATTTGTCCGTAAGTCTGAAATCGTTAATTAAGTGTAAAATTATAAGTTTTATTGTGAAGTAAAAACTTTTGGTGGGTTTTATCCGATTACTTAATTAAGTTCTCAAGTTATCTACCAAGAGATCAAAATGATATTATATATTTAATAACCCCGTGATGAGGAATTTGAATTTTAATACTCTTTTTTTTAATTAAATTTATAATATAAGTATTAAATAATTATGAGTTTATGCAAGGTTTAAATTTGAAGAAACTTTTACTTTTATTTAAAGAGGTTTATTAAAAATAATTTTAAATTTTAAATTTTTTTTGCTTAAAATAATTTTTTTAATGTTTTTATATTGTTTTGATATATTAATATTAAAAATAATTTTTTTAAAATAAAAAAACTTGATTTTAATATATCTATAAACGAAAAGTATTTTAAACTGTCACGGCTACAACAATTCCAAATAAGTCCTAAAATCAAGAAATATTTATTTCAAAAACTCCCCATCTTCTTTGTCAACATCAAGAAAAGCTCTATCTTTAATATTTTTTTCTTCCATGATTTCAAATTTCTAAGATTTTAGATTTTAGTTGATTTTAATTTATTTTGTGTGAATAAATTAGATCAACATAAACATTCTCCTTTGTCCAAAAGAATTAAGTAACCAATAATTGGAAGTTGTTGTAGCAATATTCAACCTTATCTTTGAAGCATTGCACAGCAGAAAATTTCTTTCGCTATCTGAACATATCTTTTGAACCGAACCGATAATCAGTTGCATGTAACAATTTGGTCTACGCTGTCGTATGCTATTGTTTTTTTTTTTTTTCCAAGATGAGATATCACTCAAGTAAAGACGTTTCCATTGATTTTCTGAAATAATGCTCCACGACTAATTAATTATTATGTTCTTCTCCCTGGCGGATATTTGTCAAATTGTAATTATTTGTTTGATTACTACTCCTATAAACTTCATAATTGTGGATAATTAGTGGTCAGTTTTAATTTATAATTCCAGGAATTTATGGATCAATATAGTCTTCACATTCTAGAGGAGTTTTACTAGTTAAGCTGTATTAATTACATGTAGGAGACTTTTAAGATTATTAAAGAGGAATGGAACATGTTTTCCTCCAAATTGCAGGAATCAAACGCCATCAAAATAACATTTTCTTCTCCAAATTATGTCATATCGTGCATGTTTTTCAAGATTCAAAATATATAGTTCTAGATATAAGGATGGCGAAAAAATGAAGCGATTGTGGAAAATCCCAAAGGCATAGTATGTCTACATTTGCACAAGCTTCTAGTACTCTGCTTGGAAGCATTTATATATCTTCATATGGTGGAATTTTTATTATACAGGATGTCAAGTGAAATTGGCAGTTGAATTGTTCAAGGAAAATTGAGTTTAAGGAATAAATTGGCACTCGATCTACCTCAAAAATTAAATTTGTACAATGGCGAGTGAATTGACTGTTGTTAATTTACAGGAAATTTTAATTTAAGAGAGTGGAGTTCTAAAGAATGTTGTTACTCGAAAGGGTTTATACTCAGTTAATGAATAATGAATGATGGATCAAATAAATCTTATAGCTCTGATGATCATCTACGCGAAATTTTAATGAAAGAAAACAATTTTTGCCAAAAAAATAAAAATATATTTAACTCCATATAATCCTTAATATGTTAGGATTATATGGAGTTAAATATATTCAACTCCATATATATAGCTTTGAATTTTATGCTTTAAATTGGTTCGAGAAATAAAACAAGGAAAAAGCTAATGGTTGTCTCCAAGGCACCCATTAAACATTATCTTAATTTATTTATTAAATTTAATTTATTGTTGAGGTGTATTAAAAAAGTTGTAAAAAGCAAAGATATTTTTTTATTAAATAGTTTTTATTTTATATGGTAATATGTTTTTGTGTTTAAAATTAATTCAAATTTAGGCTGTTTGTTGGGGGAAAAAGAGAAGAACGAGCCCAAGTAGGTCAAGAAAGTCCAACTGTAAATTTTTATTATACACAATTATAAATCCTTAATTGGACTATGATCTTTCTTGGAATGGTATAAATTGTTATCTCCAAAATCTTGTGCGTTATAATATATTAATTCAGGCTCGCACAGCCACATTCCAGAGTCTAGACAAGTCTCGTAATTTAAGTTTTGGTACCTTATAATCTACTGCTAGTGTTGCTAAATTATTATAAAAGATAAGAATATTGACTGGAAACTATGGAAGTCAAAAAATCAAACGCCATCAAAATAATATATTTTCTTCGAAAGGCACAGCGTGCATGCCTGGTCTTTTCAATTGTCAAAATAGTTCTAGATCAGCCTCCAACGGGTGGCTTAAAACTAATAAAAGTAATTCAAACCCCATGACTTACTAATAATTATAATAAATCCTAAAATCCTTCTGTAATTCTTAGTTTACTTTTATATATTTTTAATGAAAGAATTCGAGTTCTAGACTTCAAAAAGAATTTGTTAATGTTGATTAAAATTCATCTCGTTAAATTGAAATAAACATGTTGATTGTGTTAATTATTTATTAAATATTGATTTAAGAGAAAATAATTTGAAGTTTTAGTGAACTAGATTATCTAATAGAATCATTTATCTTCATTTTCATGTTTATTAATGCTAGAATTAAAAATAGTAACCACAATATTTATTAACTCAAAAGTTAAAATAATTCTAGGTTGAAATCTACAATGATTAAAAATTAGCTTTGTTTCTTTTATTAAAAAAAACCTTGTGATTGTTCTTTTAAAAAAATATAAAACAATGATGGATTATATATATATATATATATATATATATATATATAATAGCATAATAATAATAATTCTATTTAAAAAATATTTAGTAAAATAGAATATTTTTACCTTATTATACTTCTAAAACACAACGGGATAAAAAATTTACTCATCTTCGATCAGTCGGCCAATTAGAGTGGCGGAGCCACATGAATACAAAAGGTGGCCATTGTTCTTTTAATTTTTTTAAAAAATAATTTTTTTGTTAGCTACTTATTAGCTTCCTTTTCTATACTAATTAGTTTTTGAAAATATTAAAGTTTATAATAATTTATGGATTTGTTGAATTAATATGTGTATAAATAATATTATATACTAAGGAATATGAAGTAAAATGAGTTTTAATGAATCAATAAGTATTTTGTTATGAATTTCATATGAAAAATAGTGATGATACTAGTAATTAAAAGTGAAGTACATAATAACTAAAAAATTGAGACATAATAGATAAATTAAAAAAATATTTAATAGTTATATTTAATCCATTTGTACAAAACAACAAGTAGTAAGAACAACATTAATTTATGACAATCCTTTTAAGTTATATATAATTTTAGATGCTATGTATCATGTGTATGGCGGAGCCACATGAATACAAAAGGTGGTCATTATTCTTTTAATTTTTTAAAAAAATAATTTTTTTGTTAGTTATTTATTAGCTTCCTTTTCTATACTAATTAGTTTTTGAAAATATTAAAGTTTATAATAATTTATGGGTTTGTTGAATTAATATATGTATAAGTAATATTATATACTAAGGAATATAAAGTAAAATGAGTTTTAATGAATTAATACATCTTGTTATGAATTTTATATGAAAAATAGTGATGATACTAGTAATTAAAAGTGAAGTACAGAATAACTAAAAAAATTAGAGACATAATAGATAAATTAAAAAAATATTTAATAGTTATATTTAATCCATTTGTACAAATTTATGACAATCCTTTTAAGTTACATATAATTTTAGATGCTATGTATCATGTGTCAGCATAGAATTATTATTAACAACTTTCATAGTTCTTGAAAGATTTAGAAATAAATAAATAAAAATTTGTTGTATATATTGAAAAATATATTTTTAATAAGATTAAAAATAAAATTATTATGAAGTAGTTTTAAAATATAAAATATTGAAGAGAATAATTATAATGTAATTTTTTTTATTTTTAAAATTTTACTTAATTTAAGTTAGTATATTTCTTTATATAACACATATCTATATAATATTAAATATTAAATATTTATTAATAATTTATCTCATATTTAAAAAATTATGGCTAGGCAACTATTATGTAAAATGTAACCATATAAAAATATTATATATATATATATATATATATACACCCTTTCCCGCACTAATTAAAACACACCGTACCATTATAAATATTTATTGAACATTATCGAACACAATTAAACAAATCGTCTTCTGGATAAAAAACCAAATGGTCGGAATACGATGGAGGAACCGCTAGAACTTATAGAAGTGCAAGAGCTGTGGCGGCACGTGGGCTTCATACGCCATCACCACTGCCTGTACGTGAATCCACGAGTTGCTGCCGGTAAAAAGGGGATATTAGCGGATCTAAAACAGCTCTTCATCCTCTTTCTTTTTATGCTACCTATGAATTTCACCATCACCTGCAAATCCAAATAATTAACATAAACAATCAGTTTTAATTCTCTCTCTCTCTCTCTCCCCGCTGCGTCTTCTGTCTTCTGGTTTAGCTTTTTCATCACTGCCATGGAAGGAGCAGAACCTGGTCGATTGGAGTGGCGATTTAGTTCAAACTTCTCGCTGCTGCCGTGTGACTGGAACGGGGCTGTTTCTTTTGGTGGTTGGCGAAGGAAAGAAGAGACAATAGCGTGAGAGTTGGAGGACAATGTGGGTTAGCTTGGTTCATGACGATGGGGACTGGTTTGGGTTGCTGGTGCTGCTGGAGCTTGGGATATCGACTGGAGGTTGAAGGGTCTCTTCGGGTTAATGGGTCTTTGTTCTTTCAGGTGGAGGAGATAGAGGCAGTGTTGTTGTTGTTCAGTGTTGGTGAAGATGAGTTTTTTTAGCTAATGGTTGGTGAATGAGGCGTCGCTGGCTTCTGGTCGTGGGGTGGAGCTGCTGGTGTTGGTGTGTCAATTTCTGGTGGCTTCTGGTGGATCGGTCTGGTTTGGTAACGTGGTGGAGAAGAATGGATGGTTAGTGGTGGCTGGCGGTGCCGCCACAGGGAAGAGAGGAACGGGTGGAAGCTGCTGTGTTACTGTGTGGTGGGATAGGAAGTAATAAAAAATCCAAGAAGCTTGTATTTGATAACAAGGTATATATGATGGATATTTTTTTATTTCAGTAATTTGATTTATTTATATCTGCATAAAAAAAGAATTTAAAATTGAATTATGACATTTCAATTATTTTTTTAAGTAAAATATATTTTTTAATTACAAAGTTGATTAGGTTAATGGGTTATGTGGCAATTTTTACATATTTTTATTTTAAATTTAGTTTAGATGAGTAAATTTAGATAAGAATTTAGATTAAGAGAGTTGGATTGAGAGATTTGATCCATTAAACTTAATTTAATAACAATATCATATAATTTCATGTAACATGAGCGATGATTAAAAAAAAATATTCAATTTTTTTTATTCATACTACAGTATTGTTTGCCGTGTAAATTAGTTATTTACCAAAAGCAACTAAAAGATATTTATTATTCAGCAAAACTGCTACATGTTCTCTCTTATTATACAAGTGCATATGCTATCTCAGAAGCAGAGGGTCAGGCAGTGGAACACTTGAACGAGTCCAAACGCGTATCAGTAAAAGAAATTACTTTCCACATTTGCTCACTGAATTCTTTAAACGTGAAATCTTTATAGACAGCAGGATGATCATTGTCTATCAACTTCTTAGGAGGTCCAATCATGGCATCAGATGATGGATAGCAATAGGAGGCGATGGACATACGCTCCTTCTCACAATTCACCATAGCTTGATGGAGCAAACTCTTGAATCTATGATTGCTAATTGCCTGATACAAAAGAAACACAAGAGAAAAAAGTAACTATCACAACAAAGAGAGCAAGACGTAGCATGCTAGTATTTTTACCTACAAACATACAGTGACAAATCCAAAGCTGTAGAATTGGAAGGTCTGACTGTAGTTTTTTTATTCAAGGAGAAGCATTTCGTAAAAGTACCCAGAAAATAACTAGTTCTGGGGAAGTTTGGGATTTTCGAAGATTTTGGGAAGCCGCATATACACTTTGAAAATCGAGAAATTTTATGGATTTCACTGAATAACTGCTCATATTTATTGTATAAACACCATAAAATTGATATGAAAAGACTTATGACATGTACATGGTACCTTCATTTATTAATGTCAAAATCAATTATTTTGTTGTGTTTTTCAACACAAAGTCAAGTCATATAAAATGTCATTAACCCAATTTGGTGGTTCAGAAGTCTATATTAAATACTACAATTAATGTAGTTTCCCTGAATAGGGCATTGACTGTCAATGGCAATTAAGGAAATCTAGCTTAAAACTATACATGAAAAGATATAAATGATTACCTGCAGCAGATCTCCAACATGGACAACCACTGTGCCTGGAATAGGATTAACATCCATCCATTTGCCCTCACTTAGAACCTGAAGTCCAGGCACATCATCTTGCAATAGAATAGTTATTATAGTTGGATCAGTATGGGCACGCACTCCATAAGTAAGCTCGAGATCTGATTGTTCACAAGCTCCGTAGTAGTTCAAAGATACATAATGTCCACCCAATTTCTTCTCTATATAATCTCTTTCCAGGCCTAAGCTCTCTGATATTGCACCAAGTAGTGTTATCTCCAACCTCCTCACATTTGTCAAATACTCGGCGGCATACTTCCTGTCAGCAATCAAATGTTAACACACATGCAGCACCAAACAATCTAATTACTATTACTATAAAATCTCCAATGGGCTAGTGCTAGGCATCGGTGCCTGCCAAGACTATCTCATCTACACCCTCCATGACTCGCGCATGTCAGGGGTTTGTCGAAGAACTAGATGGAACAATTACGACAAGCGAATTTTTATAGAAAAAGATTATAATAACGTGTGCTAGCTTTTGTTTACCTGAAGGAAGGAGGATTTGTTGGCCATTTATTCACGTAATTTTCAACAGGGTGACAATGGAACTTCAACGATTCCCTTGCTACAAAGACATTTGCAACCTCATCTTTATAAGCATTCATTAGCCTGATGTCACTGTTAGGGTCAGGAGTGTAGAATTTCATTCTTTCTTCCTTTGGCAGATGAAAGAATTCTCTTGTTGTGTCGAATATGTTGCTAACCGTTGTCCTTGGAATTCCATGATTCTTCACCTGACAAGAAGGAAAAACAATAGATTTGTGAGAACTAGCTAGATTTCAAGCATATACAAATTAAGAGAATATAGTACACCAAACTACAACTACTGCCAAAAATAAAAATTAACAGCAAGCACAGTAGCATGCTGCGAGAGGCAAAGTTGTTGCCAAAGGTCTTCATAAACAACTGCCAAACACTGTATGTCTTCCCATGAAAATTCCATATAACAGGACCACTATATTACTCTGGAAGATAGCAGATTTTGCATAATTTCTTTTCCCATAAGTAGTTCAGAAGAGGATTTTTTTTTTTTTTTTTTTGCTTTGTTTTTGGTAATTTTCAAGAATTATTTTCTTTCATTTTCTGTTTAACCCTTCTTGTAACCTGTCCGTAGGTGTACTATTATGGCTTTTTCTGTACTATGTCCACAAGGTGTTCGATAGCTGGCCTATGTGGACCTGCGCTGTTACTTTGCTGTGTATTTGCAATGGAGTCTTGTCTTTTACATGTGTGGTTCCTTATCTTCTCCACTTTCCTAGTTCTGGGCAGATGTCATGGTGCTATAACCAGTTTTCAAGAAAATGACTCCTTCCATTCATGAAAAACTAGCACCACCATATACCATTTAGCACAATTAGCATCGAGTATAAACTCTAACAGAAAGATTTTCAAAAAAAACAAAAAGAAACTCCTACCGCAAAGAAACCTTTGTGCTGGCATGCCTGGCCAAGTTGCTTGACAATATCGGAGCGGCGAGGACCATGAAGGGCTTCCAGATCAATGATGGGGATGGAGCTATCAGATACCTGAGCCTCAGGGTGGGTTGGAAGATTGGAAATGGGATCCTTGTAGGTGTGTGGAAGATGCTTGGCTCCTGGCAAAGCAAGGAGGCCATCTGCTACTTGCAACATAGTGGCAGACATTATTAGAAGAATTAATAGTAGTGGTAGTAATAACAAGTATTGTGGTCTAAGTTAGGGAGTTTGTATCCGTATTTATAGAAGGAAATCGACAGCCATCGCTCTTGGCATAGTACAACTTTAATGTTTTCTTACTTGGTACAAATCTAATAATTTATTTGTTTTTATATTTTAAAAGTATTTAAAATAAGTATATTTTATTTTATTTTATTTTTTACTTTAATTTTTTCTATATTTTGTGTTTTGATATGCTGATATTAAAAATAAGTTTTTTTAAAAAAATAATAATATATTTTTAAATAAAAAATACTATAAAAACAATCACTACTATACCCTCAAATACCATCTAAATATTACATTATAGCTTCAAAGAATAATTTTAATATCCAGTCCAAAATATATGTTACAAGTCAAGAAAGATCAATTTAAAAAATTTAAAATTAAATTGTTTGATTTTGACTGAATTACCAAGTTAATCCAGATTTTATATTGGATTAATCAAAATATTTTATTTTATTTTTTTTAATCTGAATATTTTGAATAAGTATACCTATCTCAGTTTTAAAATAATTATTTGAAAATGATGTTTGAGATAGTCTCAATGAGATATGATTTAATTTGTTTTATAATCTATAGTCTTGATAAGATATGATTTAATTTGTTTTATAATCTATTTTATATATAAAATAATTATCATAAAAAACAAGTCTTTGTATGAGTATAAAAAAACAAATCATATATTGTCACACCTCATTCCAAACACACAAACTAGCATTGTGTTTGGTGGGGCTGATGAACAATAACTGGTGTGTGGGTGCCAAATTGGTTGTGCCACCGTGCTAGTCAAACAAAGATTTTTTGGAATTTTGGACTTCTATGTTAGAGAAAATAATTTTAATGATATAAAAGAGTATTTGAGGTTTGATGAAAGGTAGTTGGGATTTTTTGTATTAGAAAATAAGGAATATTTATTAACTAATTTATATATATTAATTATGACTAACATATCAAATGGATAAAAAAAAAAAACTCTTAGCTTTAAAATTATCTCATCTTTTTAAATAAATAACCCTGTCGTACACTTGGAAGAATTTAGAGAGTTTGGTGCGTTGAATGTTAGAAGTGTTATCCTAGTTTAAATCTATAATTCTCGTACATTTAAGACTTCTCAATTTCACCTCCAATCTATTTCACCATATTTTCAATTCAATGGTTTCAATTCTTTTATGATAATTCGTCTTTCACCATATCTCAAATTCCTCTGCAACAAATGTTTTTGTAGTTATTGGTTGTGTTTATTTTTGCACTCGACTATATTTTTTAAAAGTATTAAATATTTTATTTTAAATTATTTTTCTGATTAATTTTTTAAAAAATAATAAAAAAATATTATTATAATATATTTATAAATAAAAAAATATCTAAAAAATTAATTTACATCACTGTATCAAACAGTTTGAACATATGCAGGAGACTGCCTCAACATACTGTAATGGTTAAGTACATGTATGTATCTTCAAAAATTATAATGTGATGATAAAAAAATTTAAAATTTATATAATAAATCTCGAATTTAAGTTAGGATATGCATCTTTTATAAAAATAATTTTTTTATAAAAACTTAAATAAATTAAGAGATTCATAAAATTTTCTAGCTTTGTTCCCATTAAAAAAAAAAGTTAAGTACATGTGAAATATAATAAACAATGAATATTTAATTTAGTCAAAGTATAGAAAAACACAACCTCTGCGTTCGGGAGTTAGCCAATTCCGAATGCTATACTCCGGTCCTCTTTTGTCCTTGCATTAATTTATAAATTTAGTAACCAGATGCTGCAATACGCTATGTTTTCCTCTATTGCTAAACTGCTTCGTATCTACTTAATTCAATGTCTTGAAGTAAGAGATTTCTAGGAAAGAGAGATGGCAGAGAGGAATCATATAACTAACCAACCCAACCTCATTCTAAGACTTTGGTAACATGCACATGAAAAAACTATACAAATGTTTTATTCAATATATACTTTTTATAAATATATCTATATATATCATAGATATTTATATTAAATATTTATTTTAAAAAAATCTATAAAAATAAAAGTTTATCTTTCTAGATCTAAGTCAGTCAAAGTAATGACTAAGACTAATCTCTCAAAACTTTAACTCTAACACAATATAATTATAATACAAGATTTAAATAAAGTTTAAAAAATATTTAAATTTATAAAATATTTATTATCCTCGTTATCTATATAAATATTATGTTGACTTAAACTTTATAATTTTTATTTTAGGTGTCATCCGACCCACCAAGTCTTTCACATCTAGTTTTATTAACCCATAAAAAATATCCCCAATAGTTTTACAGATGATGTTTTCCAATCTCGCCAAATACAAAGCATCAATGGAAGCCTTAACTTTCATTGATCCAAAAACGTTTGCAATTATTATCGTTTATGGCTCATAAACAAATATAAAAGTGGAGTAGAGCATACCAAACAAAACGGAGCGAAACGACATAATTTGTTTGAGCGAAGTGAAGTAGAGCAATACGGTAAAGGGATATTAAAAAAAAATTATTAATACTCTTGGGCGGCTAGATTTTCTTGGACAATTTAGGATGTATTATAAATACATATTATATAACCGTATTTTGATATAGTAAAAATAAGAACTTCTCATTGTAGATAAATTACCGAACAATATTTTAAATTTTATGTTTTTTTTTAGTTTATCTCAATAATTGCTGCATATTTTTTACAACAAATGAAACCCTTCACTTTCATTGATACAAAAATATTTGCTAAAAGCTTTCCATTATGATTGAAAATATGGTAGCTAGCTAGCTGTCTGTTCATGCAAATATTTTTATATTATAGTCATACTTTGAATCAACTATTAAATCTACCATAGAATTGAGGAATTTAAAAGGAAGCTTCTTCTTTTATCCTTATTTTTTTTCATGCATGTGATTTAATCATTTCAGAGTACAAGCATGAATTATTAATCAATTTTATTTCAAACAAGTATTGTTTAATTCAAATGTAATATAATTATAATTGTTAAATTATGAAGTCAAATTAAACAATAAATTATAAATTATAAGGTTTTATCAAATAAATTGGTCATAAATCGGACAATGAAACAAATAGTGTTCATTTTAGCAATAAATTATATTGATTCATGAGAGAAACCATAACGATTCATTAAGATATTTAATTATATTGTCTCATTATGTAGTTTCCAAGTTCGTTTTTTTTTTTTACTTTTAAAATTATATTTAGATGCATTTTAAAAGGTTGTTAAGCATGAAAAAAATATTGAATTAAAAAAGAAATTTAAAAAATACTTTTTAGTGTTTGTTTAGCATGAAAAAAATATTAAAAATTAATATATATTTTTAGTGTTTTTTTAATGATTTTAATGTGTTAATATAAAAAATTAAAATAATTTATTTCAACATATTTTTAAATTAAAAATACTTTTAAAAAATGCATTACCACATTACAAAATGCAGTCATGCACTTCCAAAGATGATAGCCGTTGTCCGACAGAGTATCGAAGATATAAATTCATGTTTTTATCTTTTTCGAAGGTATTTTGTTTTATAGTATGACCTAGAATTCCTTAGGTTTGACCACTTGGATAGGGAAGAAGCAATTCATTAATATTTCCTTTATAGCAAAAATAAAAAGAAGAATTAAACAGTCGCAGTTATACAACAACGCAACGTTCATTCCATTGACGGCCTCTTTTTGTCTTCTTTGAACACAAGTTTGAGAAGCACTGAAAATGGTACGATGCAAGAAGAACCAAGAGAGGGGTAAAAAACAAGCAAAGTGATCGGAATCCCAGCAGGCAAGGAGGTCGGCCCAAATCATTGGCGAGCGACGACTTGATCCAATCCGAATTTTAGAAGAAACGTTTCTGTAATAAAAATAATTAAGTGAATCAAAATAGATCAATGAGAGATTATGGTTTTTAGAAAACCAATTAGATTAGTTAAGATTTTTAGATAGAAAAACCTAATAAACTACAAGGTTTTTTTGTATGGAAAAAACTAGGTATTATATGAAAAAAAAAATAGTGAATAATGGTGAACTTTGGATGATGTATTAATATTTGTATATGTTTTGATAATAATAATTAAATATAAAATATATTAATAATATATCCAATTAAGAATAAATTTAAATATAGTTATATGAATATTATCAACAAGTATAAAAGATTGAATGAAGAAATCAATCAACAAGTCAAAGATGTAAAGTAAGTGAAGACTTAGTCTTTAAGTATTTATTTTAGTGCTCTACGTATAAATATTTATATCTTACTTTATAACATAATTAAAATAAATTTACATAATTCACATTGCATACATTATATAATTGATATATGATTTTATAAAATTAAAATCAATTGGTTTAATATTTACTAAGTTTAAACCTATCAAAACTAATATTCTGTATAAATCGATCTACTATTTGTTTATCAGAGATGAGCACCTAGAAATATAAGGAATCGATTGACTAATTAGCTTAATCAATCTAAAATCAATAGATCATTCAAGTTGTTAATAGGGTCTTCACGACTAGAAACAACTAGTTTCTTTTGAAAACTTATAATAGCTCTCCTTGTTGTAAAAATGCAAGAGGATTATGAACATGCAATATATAGAGACTATTTCAAAATCAAAACTAGCTAGAAAATTATCAATTCTAACATACTTTAAAATTATGCTTAATTGAACCTTTATAATTAAGCATAAAAATATAATTTTTTCACTTGTTACACTTATATACTTCCAAATATCTTAAGTGCTATTGAGTGAGTGATAAAAATATAAAATTTAATTGTATTATCTACTTTAAGAGAGAGTGTTGTTACATTTTATATAATTGTAAACCTTGAATGGTTTATGAGATAAACTCTTGGTTATTAGTAAGGAACATCAACACCAATGTAAAATTCTACAGAATGAATGTAAGTGTTGAGATAAAAAATGCTTGGTGATAACTCATCAAGGACATTGTAATCTTTAACTTGGATTAATAAAAAAAATACAATATTCTAGTATAGTTGATACTTAAGATGTAGATATAAACTTGTTAAACCACATTAAAAATGAATTTTGTAATCTCATTTCCGTTACTTAAAATAAAGAGAAGAATGAATATTATATTGAAAAATATTGGAAGCCAGAAACTAGAAAAAAAAAAGGAATAAGGATATACAATAAAAATATTGAAAGAACATGTGAAAAAATACATGTACGGTTAGTTAGCAAATATAATAATATATAGGATTTTCTCACTACCAAAAAATCTATAAAAATAAATGGAAATATCGAGGAAATATTTTCATTAGTAAATTTCTAACAGATTTTATCGATGGACATATACCTTCGGTATATACCGAGAGAATTATAATGAGAAAAAAATTTAAAAAAAGCAAAAAAATATGATAAAATGTTATTTTTTACCAATAAAATTACCAACAACATTTATTCTGTCAGTAATTTTATTGGTAAAATGTTAACATTATTGATCATGTTAATTACATGGAATCACCAACAAAAAACTCAGTTGGTATTTTCCAGAGAGCTTTAGAACTGTTCACTCATCAATTGCACTGTTAATTATTATTTTTTAAAGATGAAAGCATCGACGGATTAAAAGTAGTCGGTGTTATTTGACGGGTTTCTAAAATTTTTGATTAAATTAAATATTATAGACTGAATCACCGACAAATTAAAAAATCGTTGGTGATATTTGATGGTTTCTAAAAAAAAATTATTAAATTGAAAATTTAAATTAAATATTACCAATTGCATTATCAATGGAATATTTAAAAATATTAATATTTAATTATCTGTTAGTAAAACCATCAGTATAACACCTAATAAAAAGTATGAAATCCCCAATTTCACAATAAACAACACTCCTGCTTTCTTTTCTTCCCTATATGTAAAAAACATCAATATCCATTTCCTTTTCTTTTCTTCTTGACTCCTTCTCTTCTTCTCTATGTTCAAGTATGTATTTTTCTCCTTCTTTTTTCTTTTTAGTTTTTTCATTAATAAACTTTATGTTTTTTTTCTCTTTTTAGCTTCATTTGCAATTGCATTAAGGTAATATTTTTTTCTTCTTTTTTCAAGTTTTTGTTTTCACAATATTTGTTTTTATATTTTATTTTTAATTTTTGTTTGTTCTTAATAATTGTATGAATGTTGTTTTAGGATTTTTTTTTCCCATTTGAGATCAATTTTTAGTTGATTTATTTATATAATTTTTAAAATTTTTAGCAATTGCAACTTTATTTTTTTCATATGATTTTTTTTGAGTTGATTTTCGTTTTCTTTCTTTTTTTCAAGTGTTTTGAGTATTAAAGAGTACTGTTGATACAAATTTTTTTGAGTTGATTTTCGTTTTCTTTTTTTTTTTCAAGTGTTTTGAGTATTAAAGAGTACTGTTGATTTATATTAATTTAACTATTTTATAGTTTTGAAAAATAGATTTTTTTAAATATTTTTAAATAATTACTGATGGAATTACATACAGACTTACCGAGAAAAATACCGACAGAATGAAACGGATTATTTTTTTTGCACGTGTTTTCTATCGATAAAATAATTTTTTTTTTATTACCAATGAACAAAAAACTACCAACAAAGAATTCATCGACAAAGTATTTCCGTTAATAATTTTGTTGGTAAATCAATTACCACTAGAATGATATTGTAAATACCGATGAAAAATTCTGTCGGTAAATATAAAGATTGTGGTAGTCATTTCCGTTAATAATTTTATTGGTAAATCAATTACCACTAGAATAATATTGTAAATACCGATAAAAAATTCTGTCAGTAAATATAAAGATTGTGGTAGTGTCTATTTATATACTTATATGAAAAGAAAATTGAGTGCCCAAGTAAACTTAATTACTGATGGAAGATCAAATTTCATCTTTTTAACAACGAAGAAAAAACTATACTAAAAACATAAACATTAAATAGAAATAATAGTTTTACTAGAGCAATATTTTTTCTAAACATGAGAAAGCAATTGGAAATAAATTATTTTTTTCTCGATCCTGTTGCCTCTTGAATCTGCACCATAAAGTCCACGGAAACCTTTTTCCAATTTTGCATAATTTGGCTTGTCTTTGCTCTAATATGATGATGTTCCTCGAATGTTTTGGTTTGATACCTGAAAAATATTGAAATCTTGCAATTTGATCCAATTATTGAAAATTAATTGAAAAAATGTTTATTTTTATATAAACAATGCTCTCCATGCCCCTATGCTTGATTAAAAAGAGAGAGAGAGAGCATAGAGGTACATGTCTTTATCTGGCTGCCACTATCATTCCTAAATGGATAACTCGGACCAAATACTAATTTTAGGCAACTTTGAAGATCAAATTTCATCTTTTTAACAACGAATGCTAGAACTCAGTCAAGTGAATGAACTTTGCTTCCTTCTCTCTTTTTTTTTTTTGTTTCTCTCTGTCCTCTACGGCTCCCAAGATCAGAAGGGTATCGAGAAGCAACAAAAAATGATCTACATGAGTAGAGATTTATTGGTGAGAAAACAAAAATATATGAGAAAACTATGTACCACGCTAAGAAACTACAAATATCAGAAGTTAGCCTGCTGACTCGAGAGCTGCCATTGTAGAATTCTTGTATTGTCTTTCCTTGCTTTTTTCTCACGTCCAACTTACAAGTCATTGCATGACCTCTCATCGTGCTTTATTATTATTATTATTATTATTATTATACATTGGCATATCAGGATGACACCTCTGTGTTCTAATATTAACATAAAAAAGTCTGTATATTTTATAATTGGATATTCATTATTGAAGTACTATTTATTATTAAATATAAAAAGGTAATAGATAATATTAGTATTGAAATAAATATTCATATTCAAACAAAACCATTAACTATAAAAATCTCATCCAATTCATCGGTTTTAGCGACTATTAATTTATTGGATTATAGTTTAATTATCATCCCTGCTGTTATTATTATATTATTTTAATTTCTCCAAACTTTTAAGGTCCTTCTCCAGGTTGGTAAGTTTGGTCAATGTTAACTTGATAGGTTTGTTTATTTCTATTCCTTATGAATTAGGGCATGTGCATGGGTTACGTTGCTTTCTTCCTATTTGGGTGTTAGGTAACAAAGTGTAGGATATTTTATCAAATTGTTTTTTTATTTGATAATATATTAAAATATTTTTTTATTATTTTATTTTATTTTTGACATTAACATATTAAAATAATAAAAAATACTAAAAAATTATTAATTTAAATTTTTTTTCCAAGTAAAACACATTTTTTAAACACACATTTTCTAGGCTCTCATTAATCATATCTTTAATAAATCAAACTTGTATTGGATCTTTAATATTTTCTTAATTTTCAATTTTGTTTTTGTTCATATGATATCTTAATTACGAATCCATAGAATTTGTGAATTAATTAATGGGTGAACGAAGGAGTACGATGGTGGCTGGTGGCTATGTGTATTCAGTCTTGGGAGGGCGTCTTAAAGGCCCTGATGTCTCTATACTTTAGAAAAGTTGTACGAAATCTAATATGAGTTTTTTTTTTTTTGGTTTCTAGCGTTCTAAAAAATTAGCATGGTTTAAAGAGTAATGATAATATCTAATAATTTATTGATTATAAGTGTCAGACATGATTTAATTAAGAGAATGGAAAAAGGATAAAAAGAAAAAATAAAAGAAAAAGTCTCGGATGTCTACTTATTTGAAACTTTAATAATAATATTATCAATACCATTAAAATTTTTTTTGATAAAATATATCTAAAAATATTATAAGATTTTGATAAAATATATCTAAAAATATTATAAGAGATTACTAACAATATTGAAATGGGTCACACGAATAATTTAAAAGCAAGTAAATTCTGACACCTTTGAATTATTTATATGGCTCGTTTGTTTATCATGTATAATTTTTTTTATGTTGTTTGACTTGTTTAATCAAGATTTTTCTATTAATACTAATGATATCATCATTAAAATTTTGATTTGTATATAAATTTTTTTCTTCTTTTCTCCTTGTAATTTATAAACAAATAATCATATTACTAAAAGAAAAAAATATATTTTTAAAAATTAAGAAATATTTTTTAAAAAATAAAGAAAAGAACCTTAGGAACATTAAAAAATATTAAATGGCAAATAAAAAATATCAAAATAACATATAAAACTACATAAAAGTTTTAAAAAAGTTGCCCGGCAAATTAACTCTACTATGCAGACTTAAAATCTTGGTGCTGGTTTCTGTCTTCATAACAGCATGATGAAAACAATTTAGGCCCACCATGAGTTACGACTTGTCTCTTTGTCCCATCCTATAGTTCCCGTGTCTTGACTAGTTTTGTTCCAGACGGAGACTGTAGGGTTTTTGTTTTTAGGCTGGAAAATAAACTGAGCTACTTTTTTCAAGTATTTGGGCTAGCATCTAAAGTTGAACTTCTTTTTTAGCCTGCTGGACTTTTTAAGAACATCGTGCAGAAAGGGTACTATCCAACAGGATATCTCATGGTACTATCCAACAAGATTAACGAGGAACATAAAAGCTATCAACATTGGTGGCGCCGTGCGGAGTCGTCTGAATAAATATAGGTCTTGCATGATCAACTGATAAAAGCATTGCATCGAGTAGGAAAATTGAAAGAAGAAGCTACAGTAATTATTGCTGATCATCTCTAGAACCCGACCCGAAAATTAGATGGATAGCAATGTGAAAGCCAACATCCCTGGGAACACCATCTTTCAACACGACAATCCAATTAAGTTATCCAAGATTGAGATTTAATATTAATATTTCAGTAATAATTTTTCTGCAAAACATTGTTATATTGTGTAGCACATATGCATAGAATTAAAACCTTTGTCTGGAGTTAGTGATATTAGTGTTATTAATCTTGGTTTGATCTGTTATATTAATTTAATGATCCGATGACTTGGCATCTAGTTCAAGTTAAATTAAATTAAATAGGAGTTAATTTAATATAATATAATAAAAATAAATTTCTTTTTATTTTTTTAAAATAATATCATTTTAATTTACTAAAATGATATTATTTTGAATTTATTGAAGCAACCCAATCAACTTATAACCGTGCCTCATATTGTATTTGATATTGAGGTTGCTATTATGGTTATGGTTTTAAATTTTTGTTTTTATAAAGTACTTTTAGTTAGGTTAGTTTGAAAAAATATATATTTGGTTAAAATTGTGATTGAAATTGAGGTTAAATAAAAAAATAGTTTAATATGTTTGGTTAAAAAATATTTTTTAAATTAAAGTTATAAAATAATTAAAAAATATATATTAATATTAATGATTTTTAATTTAAATATTATATATTTAACTACTGTTATTATATCATGAAATAAATAATATTGATATTAAATATTTATTTTATTTCATTAAATTATATACAATATCATCATATATAAAATTTACAATAAAAAATCATGATGTAATTCACTTGTATTGATTTTTCAAAAAAATAACTGTTTACGCAATCCATATAAATAAATTAAAATTCATTTGTATTGTTTACTTTAAGGAATAATACAATAGTGAGGCCATGCTCCACTGTTGTGGTTCCTCCCCCACTAGAAATAACAAGATACTCTTTCTACAACACCTGCGGCACCATCTTTATTTTTAGTGGATCCTACCACCATAAAGCACTTTTTCCTTCTTAACCAAACGTTATTAGTGAGGTTGAGTTTAGTATCTTCGGTCAAGAATGAGGATGCAAGCCTGCTGGACTTTTTAAGAACATCGTGCAGAAAGGGTACTATCCAACAGGATATCTCATGGTACTATCCAACAAGATTAACGAGGAACATAAAAGCTATCAACATTGGTGGCGCCGTGCGGAGTCGTCTGAATAAATATAGGTCTTGCATGATCAACTGATAAAAGCATTGCATCGAGTAGGAAAATTGAAAGAAGAAGCTACAGTAATTATTGCTGATCATCTCTAGAACCCGACCCGAAAATTAGATGGAAGCAATGTGAAAGCCAACATCCCTAGGAACACCATCTTTCAACACTAGAATCCAATTAAGTTATCCAAGATTGAGATTTAATATTAATATTTCAGTAATAATTTTTCTGCAAAACATTGTTATATTGTGTAGCACATATGCATAGAATTAAAACCTTTGTCTGGAGTTAGTGATATTAGTGTTATTAATCTTGGTTTGATCTGTTATATTAATTTAATGATCCGATGACTTGGCATCTAGTTCAAGTTAAATTAAATTAAATAGGAGTTAATTTAATATAATATAATAAAAATAAATTTCTTTTTATTTTTTTAAAATAATATCATTTTAATTTACTAAAATGATATTATTTTGAATTTATTGAAGCAACCCAATCAACTTATAACCGTGCCTCATATTGTATTTGATATTGAGGTTGCTATTATGGTTATGGTTTTAAATTTTTGTTTTTATAAAGTACTTTTAGTTAGGTTAGTTTGAAAAAATATATATTTGGTTAAAATTGTGATTGAAATTGAGGTTAAATAAAAAAATAGTTTAATATGTTTGGTTAAAAAATATTTTTTAAATTAAAGTTATAAAATAATTAAAAAATATATATTAATATTAATGATTTTTAATTTAAATATTATATATTTAACTACTGTTATTA
>NW_011499939.1:731282-735024 GCF_000495115.2 Populus euphratica
TGGAGGTTTGGTTTTTCAACGAGGTAGATGCAAGAGCGTGGAGGTTGAGAAAGTGCGAGTTTATGTCATTTTTAGTGGAGGCGAAGATAATTTGTTGGCGCGTGTTTATGTGAATTTCAGTGGAGGCGAGTTTCAATTAGCGCTTCACTTGGGAATTTTAAGTTAGGTTAGGGTTTGAATTTCGAATTTTACCTCAATATTTATTTTAGAGTTTTTGTGTTTGTTTTTTTTTTTTTTTTATGGTGGGGCTTGAGCATTTATTTCATTATTTAAGTCTTTTTTACTTTTTATGATGAACATTTAAATTCTTTTTCCCCCCTCAATTTTATTCCGCATGAAAAAAGGTTATTTAATCAGATGCCTAACAGATTTTAGTCAAATCAACATAATTAATGAACATAGTGATTTTTTTAATCCTAAAATCGAAAATTCAAGAGTTGATTTTGCGAAATTTATTATAGAAAGATAAATTTAACTAAAATCATCTAATAAAAAGGTATGTAATGATTTTTAAACAAGTGTTTGAAAGATTAATTAGCTACAATATAACTTGTTGGAGCGCGCGCATATATATATATATGTGTGTGTGTGTGTAGTGTTATTAGGTCTATCTGTAAGATAAAAAATTTTATCCAATTTTTTATTATTTAAAAATAAAAAAATCTTAAATATATATTTTTTAATTTATTTAGGTGTACTCGAATTCATCATAAAAAGCTGAAATCCAATTCCTTAATCAGATTAATTCTAGATTGAGATTTATAACTATAATAAAAAGTTTAACAGAGTCACTACACGCCAAAACATTATGGGTACGGTGCCATGTCGACATCATATTAATGAAGACAGCATACCGACACTTCTATGTAAAGAGGGGGGGGGGGACATAGGAAATCAAGAACTAACTGATAATTATTTATAAACATAATAAAAAAAAAACCCTTTCACGGTATAAATGGTATAATTAAAATCCTTTCCAATTCTTTTACTATAGTGAGTCCTCTAGTGGTGATAAATATAAAATTTCTTGATTTTTATTTTCTTGTAATTTTTTTATGTAATTGATATATTTATTATTTTATACTTGGCCTGGTTGTGATAAACAAATAATTTTTTTAATTTTGGGTTTAAAACACGTTTCAGAAAAAAGAAAAAAGAAAAAAAAGAAGCTTCGTGTCCATGTCCTGCAGGTCCACCATGCTTTCTTTTATAACGTGTGTTTGTGTGGCGTATTAAGCATGAGAGAGCACTTTACCCCACCACACAATATATTTACTGACTTCCTCGACGTGCCTTTATGTCTCCTTCGCCGAAAGCCTCACCATCCACTAGCATCAGAGCATGCGATGTAAGTTTTTAGCTTTGCCCTCACGAGATGCCAAGAGAGAGTGTCTTTTTCAAACATACAGCATGCCAGGAGAAAAAAATAAGAAAAGACAGCTTTTATGAGCCGAAAAATAATAATCTGAACAGTACCCATACTCAAGAAGATAAAAAGCCTTTGGATTAATATTGAAGGATTCTTTTGGAATGTTGAGAGATGTTGTGATTCGAGAAATCAAAACAATCCCTGATTATTGATTTAATAACACTAGAAACAACCTTGTTATATTCTTCGTGAATTTCTAGAAGTAGTTTTCGAGATTTGTCAATTAAATCTCATGTTTTTACTTTTACTTAGAGGTGAGTAAAAAATCAAAAAACTGAATAAATTGAGAAAACTAAAAAAAATAATAAAAAAATCAAATAAAAAAACTGATTAAAATTAAAAAAAAAAATAGACCGGTTAGTTTCAGTTTCGGTTTTATAAGTCTGAAATTGAAAAAACCAAATTGAAACAAAAAAACCTGAAAAAAACCTAGCCAAACTAGAAAAATCAAGACAAAATAAAAAAAACAAAGCCAAACAGCAAAAAAAACCGAGCTAAAATATAGTCAAACCGAGCCAAACAGAAAAAACCGAGTCAAACAGGTTTGAATCGGTTTTTGTCCTAAAAAACCAAACTGAACTCAAACAGGACGGTTTGAACCGGTTGTCATTTTTTTTAATAAAAACCAAACCGAACAAAAAATAATCACCCCTACTATTATTTTTAAATTATTCTACCTAAAAAATATAAATTTAATATTATAATATAGAAATAAGTGAAAGATTATTATAATTTTTTTGGGGTCTTGGATTTGATTTTTCCTTTTCTTCATACATTTATTTATTTTTTTAAAATAAATTCATGAAAGTAATTAATAAAACATTACACAGTGCACCATAAAGTTTTTCGATAAACTTGCTTCCACCAATGAATTTTTATATATCTGCTTTTATGTATAATAAACACTGTAAAAGTACTTTCAACAATCAAGAAGAAAGATCTTAGCTGCCATTTATAAAATTTATTGTAAGTCATAGTTCAGCAAAACTGCTGGAAATTCTTATTGAGTAAAGCTACTATATGTCTCGAGCATCCCAACAGCAGGAGCGGTGCAGAAAATGGAGTTAATCAGCACGAGCCTTGAACAAGTCTAATCGCTTAGCTGTTGAACACTTTACTCGCCACATGGATTCGTGGAATTCTCTGTAAGTGAAATCTTTATAGATTGCTGGATGATCCCTGTCTACCAACTTCTTAGCCGGTCCTATCATAGCATCATCCGATGGATAGCAATAACTGGCAATGGATACACGCTCTTTCTCACAGTTCACAATAGCTTGATGAAGCAAACTCTTGTATCTGTAGTTACTAAGTGCCTGGAAACAAATAAAAGAAAGAAAAACTAGTCATTTCTGAATCAATCCATAAATTTATGTTTTTCCTAACCAGTTAAAGATAAGTTATATATCGTTCAAGAAAGTTTTTATGTTACTATATAGATGGATTTGTTAATTGATCACCTGCAGGATATCTCCAACATGAACAACAACGGCGTTTGGAAGAGGATTAACATTTATCCACTTGTCATCGTTAATAACCTGAAGTCCAGGCACATCATCTTGCATCAGAATAGTGATTATAGTTGGATCAGTGTGAGTCCGAACTCCATAAGTAACATCAAGTTCTGATTCCCGACAAGCTGGATAGTAATTAATGGACACATAATGTCCTTTTAATATCTTGTCTATGTAATCCCTTTCCAGGCCCAAGCTCTCTGATATGGCCTCGAGTATTGCTACCTCCACCTCTCTCACACTTGCGCAATATTCTCCAACATTTTCCCTGTCAAAAATTATATTGTAAATTAATGAATACAGCACAATTTTAAATAAAGAAAATTAGGTCTAGATAACTGTATTGATGTCAGAGCTTGTTTACCTGAAAGGAGGAGGATTTGAAGGCCATTGGCTCTTGTATTCTTCAACGGGATGCGAGTGGAATTTCAAGGATTGCCTCGAGACAAAGATGTTCCGGGTCCTATCTTCAAAGCCTGTGACCAGCCTGATGACACTGTTCGGGTCAGTAGAGCGAAATTTCAACCTTTCTTCATCCGGCAAGTGGAAGAACTCTCTTGCCGTGTCCAGCATGTTGTTGATCTTCATTTCTGGAATCCCATGGTTCTTCACCTGATGTTGTAGCATTGATTGTTAGGACTATGATTAATTTTAAATTTAAAAAAGAGAATTTTACTTCATGAAGAATATATTACATATGATTTGTGAGCAGGGAAGGTTGATAAGCATGGTTGTGACTATTCAAAAATAAAAAATAAAAACTCAACGCTGTTAATTCCTTTCCTCTCCTTTTTACTAT
>NW_011499939.1:735389-763959 GCF_000495115.2 Populus euphratica
CTACTATAATACGCCCTCTCTCAAGTTGAGGGTAGGGCTTTAACTCGAAGCTTGAACTTAAGAGTAGTAAAAGAAGTAATGGAGAAAGGTTTATAAAAACGTTTGCAAACTCATTATTGGAAGAAATAAAGTGAGTTTGAATGGTCTATATAGCAACTCTATTATGTATAAAATAATAATCAATCTCAACATGTTTAGTACGAGCATTAAAGATAGGTTTTGTAGAGAAGTAGTATCCATATAATCACACCAAATCTTAGGCACAAAAAAAGAAATTTGTAGATCTAACAATGAATGTTGAAGTTATATGATCTCAGAAGTGCCATAAGTTAAGGCTTCATATTTGGCCTCAGTAGAAAAACGAGTCATAATGCGTTATTTCCTTGACTTTGAATATATCAGTGTATTTCTAAGAAAAATAAGATAGTTATCTGTAGATTTATGATCATCAACACTACCAACACAATCAACACGTGTAAAAACATGCAAGGAAGAGGAAGAATTATGACTGATATGAAGATGGAAGGAAATTGTACCCTTAGGATAACGCATAATGCATTTAACAACAACCTAATATGCATCTTCAGAAGCATGCATATACTAATAGACTTTATTAACAACAAAACAAATATCTAGTCTCATCAAAATGAGATATTGAAGAACACCAAAAATTTATCAAAATTGTGTAGGAACAAAAAACAAGCAATCAAACACTTTAGCAACCTTTGATATAAAAATAAGAGTATCAACAGACTTACAAGAAGATATATATGCCCGATGAAGGATGTCGAGAATATATCTATCTTACTAGAGCATGATACCCACAATATTAATGTTATACCTTAATTTTGGATTCACCAAGATTTTCTCAAATGTTATTTCATTTCTATTATTATTCATAAAAATCCAAAAATTAAGAAAAAATTTAAAATTAAAAAATATATTTTTCTCAAGTCAACTGCATCTTTCGGTCATATGCTTTAAATTCTCTTGATCGGACTTTTCGGTCATATGCTTTGGCCATCCTTTTTTAGTATAGCTGGTGATGGCAAATTATAGCCAACCTTTTCTCACTTATCATGTTTAGCTGCTTATATCTCACTTTAGCTAATTCAGCTTCTTCTAGTTCAAATTTTATTAGTACTCTCAAAGATAAAATTTTTACTTCCAAAGACATCACCCTTAGATCAAATAGTATTCAGTTCTGGACCTTTGATTTAAAAGGATCTGATAGGGCTTATTATACTAGATTAAAACTCAAATCCATCTTAGCCTTTAAAACAATCTACCTTTCAATTCTGTCGTGCCACGTCATCCGATGTACCAAGCTATCGTTGCATCTCACCACACTACAACAAAGCTCAGTCCATCTGGATCGTCCGATCAACTTGTAGATGAAACCAACCACAGTCAAAGGATCATTTCATCCGTCATCCAATAGTTCAAAACCTTCAGCTGCACCGGTTTATCATGCTAACATTCATACTTTAGCAAATATTGGAGGCTCTTTCTCTCCTCCTGCCAGCGATTCTATCTCTCACCTCCAATTACTTAAAGCCTCTGAACCACTACAGAAAGATTAATCGCCTCCTTTAAAGCAAAATCCAGGCGGTTTTCATCGCCTTCTCTGCCCCATTTGGCTAGAAAAAGGTTGCGATTTCTTCAACCATCGATTCTCTCTTATTAGCCATTAACGGCCATTAAAACCACCGTTATCAGAATCCTCACCCTTAAATCTACCAGAATCAACCCTTTTTGGCTGGGAACCTCGCCAAAGAATTTCACCCCCTCCAACAATGACCACGCATGGGATACATGAGTTATTAGGGGTATTTTCATAATTTTTTGAGAAATTCAAGGGTATTTCAGTCTTTTACCTATACGGTGGCACTCAGGTAATTTTTGGGATTCCTAATGGTATTTATTTAATTTTTTTTATATATAAGTACTTGTAAAATTTTCTTTGAATGTTGTAAAACAAAAACCAAAATAAATCTAAAAAATAATGATGCAAGTCTAACACCCATCTTATCATGTCATCATTCGTGGGTCCAAATCTCAATTCTCAAATATGGTTATACCAATTTCTCAACGATACCAAGATAATTTTTTTGAATGAACATTGTTTGTCGACACATCTCTTTTTAGAAAATGACTGATGTCAAAAGTTTAAATACCAAATATGGATTATGTCTATTATTTCTTTTGGTAACTCTTCTTTTTAGGGTTAAACGTTAATATTTTATACGAGTCTTCTATTTTTAAGAACTGATGTCATTTTTTTGTTTTTTACGTGTCTCCTATAGAACATTATTTGTTGACACGTCTCTTTTTTACAGAAATTGACCAAAGTCAAAAGTTAAAATACCAAATATGAATTATGTCTGTTATTTCTCTTTTTGGTAACTTGAACGTAACTCTCCTCTTTATGGTTAAACATTGATATTTTGGAAGAGTTTTTAATTTTTAGGGACTGATGTTATTTTTTAACGTGTCTCCTGTTTTTAAGGATTGACATTAATCATCTTTAAAAACAAATTGCAAATAAACTCAAAATGTAATAGCATTTGAATCAAATAAAAAACACACAAGTAAAAGTAACTTTTCTCTTAAAATGATATTTTAATTATAGTATCTACTTTTCCTTAATCATAACTAACTTATTACCTGAACCTTCGGGACCAGTTCTAATTAAGAATTTCTATTTCACTCAGATTACTAAATAGTTACTAAAATAAAATCTTCATTTCTCCTAATTGATTAATCCTTTTGTTAAATAATAAAAGTGGAATCATCGTGCAATGTCGTGTATCGACAATTAAGATAAACCTTAATGGTCAAAAAATAATGAACAACTTTTAAATTCTGAAACTTAAACTTTGGGTTTAGCAACTGAATCAATTGGTGAAGCAAGACTAAATTACTTTCAATAAAGATAATATTATTAAAATAAATTAGAAGATAAAAAATTTCATTACCCAGAGATAAAATAAATAATAATTTGTTAATTTTAGAAACATGAAAGCCAATAAAAAACAACTAAAGCCTCTATGGAGAGAGAGTCATAACAACAACAGCAAGGGAAGGTTGTGTAACAGTAGTAAGGGAAGATTCAAAAACAAAGGGGAAGGAAAAGTCTAGGGATGCGCGGCAGCAGTAGGGGAAGCTTTCAGAGCAGAGGGAGAAAGAGAAGTTTGCACTGTTGACGGAGAAAAAGAGTACATTAGAGAGAAGAAAGAAGATTTTTAAAGTGCAATAGCTCTATGCGTGTTGTTATATAATTTTTAAATCATCTTTTTTTATAAAATATTCAAAAAAATTAAAAATAATGAAAAATAGTGAAAATTTAAAAATAGTGAAAAACAACAAAAATCTAAAAAATATGTTTTTTAATATATTTTTATTATTTTTACATTTTAAGTATAGTCTCAAAAAAATTTAAATTTTCAAAAAGATAAAGCATTGCCATTCATCTAGAAGCAACACGTAAATATATTATGGTGTCCGCAATCTCAGGATCTTTATTTCATTTCATATGTAAGTAAATCATTTATACAAAACTAAAATAATATAGATGCTTTTTATATCATTCAAAGTCTTTATTATTAATTTTCATTTTTATTTAAATCCAACTTCTGAATCATGTTCATAATCAGTGGTAGTGCCAGTCAAATTACTCAGTAAACAGTCTAACCAACTTGGGATTCGTTTTGAAGCTCATCGCCATTAAAAAAAAAAAAAAAAGTTTTGAGTATCATTTTGAAAAAGATAAAGCACGCCCATTCATCTAGAAGCAACACGTGAATAAATTACGGTGTCCACTTTCTCAGGATCTTTAAATGCTTTGGTGTGCCATTCTAGAATGGCTTGCCAGCATCCTTCATGACTTGACCATTCGCTCTTAACATAATACAGAATTTCAACATTGATGTTTTTGAAACAGCTTGCTCTATATCCAAGTTGTAGCTCGATATCACAGCAGCCAAAAATATTTTCCAATTGGAAAAATATTTCTCAATTTAGCACTACAATAAATTAAAACCAAAAACGTGTATGTACTAAAAGTATGTTTACTTGTACATAATAAATTCCACACAACTACTAACTTAGCGTATTTCATAGTAAGTAATTTCATAATTTAAATAAATAAATAAATCGCTACATTTCATGCGATGAGAATCCAAGTATTGAATACGCAGAGATCAGCCTCTCCAAACTCTTCATTATTTGATTATATGCTATTTGGATATTGCATAAAATTAGTTTAAGTTGACTCATCGAGAAATTAAATAATACAGAATTTCAACATTGATGGTTTTGAAGCAGTTTAATCAAGCTGCTGTGTGTTTCAATGATGATAAAATGAAACAGTTTTGTCTCAGCATAACGGTCCTATGAAGCTCCTTTTGGTGCCCTCTTGGTGAAAAACACCTTTTTAATTGAATATGAATGAATGATAAAAAATATTAATTATATCGTACCATATCAAATTTAAAACTTTAATTTTTTTTAGTTTTAATTTAACATATTCATGAACCGAGAAATATGATGGTGGCGGATAAAATTGTTTGGAACATGGAAAGTGGATCAAAGGGTCACGTTGCTCTATTCTAGAATAGTTTACCAATAATAATAATAATAATAATTCATGTTCATGCAGACCAAATAAAGGTGTGAGGATATAATTTAAAAGTTGTTGAAGGCAAAAGAATGTGGATTAGAATCTCAAGTCAAGAATCAAATAAATGGTTATTGTTAAAACTTTGATATTACGTTAAGAAATCAGTTTAATTCCAAAAACTCAATTGTTAGATGAAGTTCAATAAATAACTTTTTACATGGCTAATTATGAATTTTTTTTGTACTAAAATATTGTATTTTTAAATCTCATAGTCTCATTTAATTTAAGCATTGATTATACTTAAATCAAATGAGAGTATTGGATTTTAAGAGTTCAGTACGTAATTCTAATGGTGAAAAAATAAATAATAATAACTAATACTTAGGGTTATTAAAAGCTATCTTAAGCACCCTTATATCACATAGCTTATGCTGGATAAATTGAACAGTCTACTTGATTGAATCAACTTTACTAGAGTTAACTTTTTTCGAAAAATATGCTTAATCAACTTTACTTGATTGCTTAATAACCAGTAAAAATTAGATTATAGACATGTGTGTGCACTATTAAGAAAAGCCCTCGAAATATATGGTTTTATTTTTAAAGTAGTAAAAGATAGAAACAAAAAATCAAAGGAAGGTGAGCTGAAAAGGCAAGAAGCAAACATGGAAAGTACAACAAAATGAAGAAATCTAAGCCTTTGGAGTTTCGACTTGTCTAAGTGTTGTTGTATCTTGATCCATCCATGTTTTGTCTTATTCTACTTATGTAATACACATCCTTTTTTGACTGGTTTTATTATTTAGTATTTGTGCATGCAGTTTGGATTTTCTTCTTGTCTTCTGTGTTTTGTTAAGATAATTACAGGTTTTTTTATATCTATATTTTATGTAAGAAAGAAGGAAACTTTGGAGAAAATAGGGCATCTAGTAAAAGCTAACAACGTGCAAAGCACGACGCACAAGGCAAGAGCAGACAATTTGGCCATCAGGAATCCTGTGTTCAATTTCCATATGATCGAGCTGAGACCAGCAGAATTTCTAGCTCTAGAATTGCAATTTTAAAATTGAGCCTTGCACTAGATTATATGTTTGAATCTAATGTTTATTCGTCAGTAAGACTTTCTCTTTACATTATTCAACCAAATCCAATCTTACAGAAATTCTGCTATTCAGTTTCTCTAGCAGCAATACGTTCTCGAAGGTCATTGGGATAAGGACTAGGCATGCATGCAGCACAAATTAATTACAATGTAGCATTTCAAGCTTGAGGATAATCCCTTCCCGTATCAAGTTTCACCTGGAGGTGTCAGTCTCACATTTCACATGAATTACTGTAGATTAGAAACAAAAATTTACTTTCGAGAATTACTTTTTTATTTTCAAGTTGATTATTTCATAATCACTTTAATTACTAGAATTAAAGTAGAATTAAAGTGATATTTCATAAAACAAATATTTTTATAAATCTTGTAAAAGTAATATAAAGAGTCCAGATGAGAGAAAATAAAGAATGATTATTCAATAAATAAAAAACTACTCTTTTAATATAGGATGTGTACCTCTTTATATATATTTAGAGCAAACGGTTACTTTTTTTAGTAACTATTCTAATAACTTAGATCAGACTCATCTATTATGAATGAATTAGATTTAACCCAAAAATTAACTTCTGTCACTCACCTATAAAGGATCGAATATCTCTAATATATTATATTTCAAACTTTTACAAGAATTTATATTTAATGAATAGATCATATGACCTAAAACACACAGTGAAACGAACTTTAATATGTAAATCTAATATAGACCATATAAAAGACATCAACATAATTAATTATTTCTTAAAGTGTGCAAATATATTCTAAATATTTTTAGTTACACATAACTTGATATAATTCAATTTCTCAAAAAAATCCCTCACAAAAATTTATACTCAATTTATTCTTATAATTACAAGTATTTTTAATTATAAGGTCATTGGGATAAGGACTAGGCATGCATGCAGCACAAATTAATTACAATGTAGCATTTCAAGCTTGAGGATAGTCCCTTCCCGTATCAAGTTTCTGATTGCTGTAACCTGTAGGTGTAAGTCTCACATTTCACGTAAATTACTGTAGAATAGAAAGAAAAATTTACTTTTAAGAATTACTATTTTATTTTTGAATCTATTATTTCAGGATTACTTCAATTACTAAAATTAAAATGATATTTCACAATACAAATATCTTTATAAATCTTATAAAAATAATGTAAAGAGTTCGTATGAAAGAAAAAAATAATTATTCAATAAATAAAAAAACTATCTTTTTCATATGTGTTATGTCCCTTTTTATATATAATTAGAGAAAGCGATTACTTTTTTTAGTAACTACTTTAATAACTTAGACCAGACTTATCCATTATAAATGAACCAGGTTTAACCTAAAAAACAACATCTATCACTCACTTATGAAGAATCCAATATCTCTAATACATTATATTTCAAACTTTTACAAGAATTTATGTTTAACGAATAGATCATATGACCTAAAACATATGTAAATCTAATATAGGCCATACAAAAGACAACAACATAATTAATTTTTTTTAAGTGTACTAATATATCTTAAGTATTTTTAGTTATACATGACTCGATATAATTCAATTCCTCAAAAAATTTATACTCAATTTATTTTTATAATTATAAGTATTTTAAATTATATTAAATTTATTTAAGTGATATAAAATTACTTTTTCTTTTTCTTTGTAAAAGGTCATGGGGTGCTAGGTAATTAAAATTGTACTAAAGGTTAACTCCTCAAAAAATTTATACTCAATTCATTTTTATAATTATAAGTATTTTAAATTATATTAAATTTATTTAAGTGATATAAAATTACCTTTTCTTTTTCTTTGTAAAAGTTCATGGGGTGCTAGGTAATTAAAATTGTACTAAAGGTTAACTCCTCAAAAAATTTATACTCAATTCATTTTTATAATTATAAGTATTTTAAATTATATTAAATTTATTTAAGTGATATAAAATTACCTTTTCTTTTTCTTTGTAAAAGTTCATGGGGTGCTAGGTAATTAAAATTGTACTAAAGGTTAACCTAAAAAATATTTTTCTTCGTAAAAGTTCATGGGGGTGCTAGGTAATTAAAATTGTACTAAAGGTTAACCCAAAAAAAAAAGAAAAAAGGAAGCTTCGTTTCCATGTCCTGCAGGTCCACCATGCTTTCTTTTATAACGTGTTTGTGTGGTGAATTGCCCACCACCCAACCTATTTACTGACTTCCACGACGTGACATGGCTGATTGAAACCTGGATGTAGTTATTTTTTTAAAATTTTTTATTTAAAGATATATTAAAATAATTTTTTATTTCAAAAAAATTATTTTAAATATTAACACATCAAAATAATTTAAAAACACTAAAAATATATTAATTTAAAAAAATAAAAAAATTAAATTTCTAAAACTATTTTTAAAATACAAAAATAAACATATCACTCCTCAACAGAAAACTAACCATCCACTAGCTCCAGAGCATGCGATGTAAGTTTTTAGCTTCGCCCTCACGAGATGCCAAGAGAGAGTGTCTTTTTCAAACATACAGCATGCCAGGAGAAAAAAAGAAGAAAAGACAGCTTTTATGAGCCGAAAAATAATAATCTGAACAGTACCCATACTCAAGAAGATAAAAAGCCTTTGGATTAATATTGAAGGATTCTTTTTGAATGTTGAGAGATGTTTTGATTCGAGAAATCAAAACAATCTCTGATTATTGATTTAATAACACTTGAAACAACCTTGTTATATTCTTCGTGAATTTCTAGTAGAAGTTTCAGAGATTTGTCAATCAAATCTCATGTTTTTACTTTTATTTAGAAGTGAGTACAACAACCAAAATACTGATTAAATTGATAAAACTAAAAAAAAATAATTGAAAAAACCAAATAAAAAACAGATTAAAATTAAAAAAAAGACCGGTTCATTTCGGTTTCGATTTTATAAATTTGAAACTGAAAAAACCGAATCGAAACAAAAAAAACCTAGCCAAACTAGAAAAACTGAGATAAAATCAAAAAAACAAAGCCAAACAGCAAAAAAAACTGAGCCAAAACATAGCCAAACCGAGCCAAACAAAAAAAATTAAGTCAAACAGATTTAAACTGGTTTTTATCCTAAAAAACCAAACTACACTCAAATAGGACAATTTGAACCAGTTTTTTTTTTTTTAATTTTAGTTTAGTTAATTTTTTTTATAAAAACCAATCCGAAAAAAAAATGATAACCCCTACTATTATTTTTATGTTATTCTACATAGAAAATATAAATTTAATATTATAATATAGAAATAAGTGAAAGATTATTATAATTTTTTTGGGGTCTTGGATTTGATTTTTCCTTTTCTTCATACATTTATTTATTTTTTAAAATAAATTCATGAAGGTAATTAATAAAATATTACACAGTGCACCATAAAGTTTTTCGATAAACTTGCCTCCACCAATGAATTTTTATATATCTGCTTTTATGTATAATAAACACTGTAAAAGTACTTTCAACAATCAAGAAGAAAGATCTTAGCTGCCATTTATAAAATTTATTGTAAGTCATAGTTCAGCAAAACTGCTGGAAATTCTTATTGAGTAAAGCTACTATATGTCTCGAGCATCCCAACAGCAGGAGCGGTGCAGAAAATGGAGTTAATCAGCACGAGCCTTGAACAAGTCTAATCGCTTAGCTGTTGAACACTTTACTCGCCACATGGATTCGTGGAATTCTCTGTAAGTGAAATCTTTATAGATTGCTGGATGATCCCTGTCTACCAACTTCTTAGCCGGTCCTATCATAGCATCATCCGATGGATAGCAATAACTGGCAATGGATACACGCTCTTTCTCACAGTTCACAATAGCTTGATGAAGCAAACTCTTGTATCTGTAGTTACTAAGTGCCTGGAAACAAACAAAAGAAAGAAAAACCAGTCATCTCTGAATCAATCCATAAATTTATTTTTTTCCTAACCAGTAAAAGATAAGTTATATATCGTTCAAGAATGTTTTTATATTACTATATAGATGGATTTGTTAATTGATCACCTGCAGGATATCTCCAACATGAACAACAACGGCGTTTGGAAGAGGATTAACATTTATCCACTTGTCATCATTAATAACCTGAAGTCCAGGCACATCATCTTGCATCAGAATAGTGATTATAGTTGGATCAGTGTGAGTCCGAACTCCATAAGTAACATCAAGTTCTGATTCCCGACAAGCTGGATAGTAATTAATGGACACATAATGTCCTTTTAATATCTTGTCTATGTAATCCCTTTCCAGGCCCAAGCTCTCTGATATGGCCTCGAGTATTGCTACCTCCACCTCTCTCACACTTGCGCAATATTCTCCAACATTTTCCCTGTCAAAAATTATATTGTAAATTAATGAATACAGCACAATTTTAAATAAAGAAAATTAGGTCTAGATAACTGTATTGATGTCAGAGCTTGTTTACCTGAAAGAAGGAGGATTTGAAGGCCATTGGCTCATGTATTCTTCAACGGGATGCGAGTGGAATTTCAAGGATTGCCTCGAGACAAAGATATTCCGGGTCCTATCTTCAAAGCCTGTGACCAGCCTGATGACACTGTTCGGGTCAGTAGAGCGAAATTTCAACCTTTCTTCATCCGGCAAGTGGAAGAACTCTCTTGCCGTGTCCAGCATGTTGTTGATCTTCATTTCTGGAATCCCATGGTTCTTCACCTGATGTTGTAGCATTGATTGTTAGGACTATAATTAATTTTGAATTTAAAAAAGAGATTTTTACTTCATGAAGAATATATTACATATGATTTGTGAGCAGGGAAGGTTGATAAGCATGGTTGTGACTATTTAAAAATAAAAAAAAAATAAAAACGCTGTTAATTACTTTTCTGTCCTTTTTACTGTCACTCAAGTTCTGGAGTTATATTGCATTTAGCAGCAGCAACAATAACAATTTTATCATCGATTTATTACAGAATTTAATGTAGAGAATAATCTAAGCACTTTGATTATGATCATGAAGAATGCATGCAACAACATAAATTTTGTACCGCAAAAAACCCATTTTTCTCGCATGCAAGGCCAATCTGTTTGATGATCTCAGATCGGTGAGGACCGAGAAGCGCTTCCATGTCGACGATAGGGGTAGAGCCATCAGCTGATACATCAACACCAGAGAGAGTTGGAACCTCTGAAAGGGGATCAGTGTAGGTGTACGGAGCGTTTTTGGCCGCAGCTGAAGCAAGGTGATCACCAGCTTGTTGCAATAGAGTGGGAGCCATGATTAAACTTGAAATGCAGTGCCTGCCTTTAATTTGTGGCTTGTATATTTGATGATCTGAGCCTGTTGGTTTGCAGCTGTATGATTCCCTATTTATATGAAAAACATTATGTAGCTGTGTGGTGGAAAATCAAACTTGTTAATGGTCACAATCAGTGGCGTTGTCTGCCGGTCCAAGGACTCCGTAAACAGTCCTCATTCTTTTTCCCCAAAACAGAAGGTAAATCGTTAAGGAAACAAAAAAAGGAAGGCAGAACGAAGAATCAACGTCTAATTTCAGAAAAAGGGCAGGAGGAAAAAAAAACCAGTTTACCTAGCTAATTAAAATCAAAATTAAATTAAATCTTAAAATTTCAATGAAGAATTGGAAGCTGAAATCATTTGACAAATCTCAAAAAAATAAATAAATTATATTACAAGTGAAAGAGGCGTAGAAACCACCAATATTATATAAAATAAATAAATGATACAAAATAAATAAATAAAATTGAAAATAAATAATCTATCACTAGATTAAAATTATTTAAATAGAATCCAATCTCAATTAATAAATAAAATATTTTTTGAAGAACAGTTTGTTATGCATGAACTCATTACAAGTTGAGAATAATAGAAGACTTAATCTATTAGGTTGCCACCCTTTTCTATTTATATATATTGGACAATGTAAAATAGTTAATGTAGACATTAAAAATATGAATAATAATCTTTTCATAAATATATACAAGCCTATAATATATAATATACTATAATATGCCCTCTCTCAAGTTGAGGGTATGGCTTTAACCCGAAACTTGAATCTAAGAGTAGTAAAAAAAGTAATGGAGAAAGGTTCGTAAGAACGTTTGCAAACTGATTATTGGAAGAAATAAAGTGAGTTTGAATGGTCTATATAGCAACTTTATTATGTATAAAATGATAATCAGTGTCAAAATGTTTAGTATGAGCATTAAAGATAGGTTTGGTAGAGAAGTAGTATCCATATAATTACACCAAATCTTAGGCACAAAAGGAGAAATTTATAGATCTATCAATGAATGTTGAAGTCATATGATCTCAGAACTGCCATAAGTTAAGGCTTCATATTCGGCCTAAGTAGAAGAACGAGTCATAATGCGTTATTTCCTTGACTTTCAATATATCAGTGTATGTCTAAGAAAAATAAGATAGTTATCCGTAGATTTATGATCATCAACACTACTAACACTATCAACAAGTGTAAAAACATGCAAGGAAGAGGAAGAGTTACGACTGATATGAAGATGGAAGGAAATTGTACCATGAGGATAATGCATAATGCATTTAATGACAACCCAATATGCATCTTCAGAAGCATGCATACACTGATAGACTTTATTAACAACAAAATAAATATCTAGTTTCATCAAAATGAGATATTGAAGAACACCAAAAGTTTATCGAAATTGTGTAGGAACAAAAAACAAGCAATCAAACACTTTAGCAACCTTTGATATAAAAATAAGAGTATCAACAGACTTGCAAGAAGATATATATGCCCGGTGAAGGATGTCAAGAATATATTTATCTTACTGGAGCATGATACCCACAATATTAATGTTGTACCTCAATTTTGGATTCACCAAGATTTTCTCAAATGTTATTTTATTTCTATTATTATTCATAAAAATCCAAAAATTAAGAAAAAATTTAAAATTAAAAAATATATTTTTCTCAAGTCAACCGCATCTTTCCATAAAAACCGATTCCACCGGGTTAATACGGGTTAAACCATGTCGACCAAGTTAAAAAACAAAAGAGTTTTAAGGCAGTTTTATGTCAAAATTGAGTCCATCGGGTCAATACAGGTTCACCATGCCGACCAGAATAAAAAAAAAAAAAAGAGTTCCAGGCCATTTTGGGTCAAAATTGTTATTTTTGGTTAAAACCCGGTCCACTGGGTTGATACCCTTCATTTTTTTTGTGTTTCAATATAATTTTCGATAATTAAACTTGGTTTTTAGCGGTTGAAACGAGTTTTTTCTAATACTGATTTGATTTTTTAATTTTACCCATATAAATATTAAATATTATATGTAATAAAACAAAATCAATAATGCAAAAAAAAATTTCATAGCAGGCAGGGCAGTTGTAGCGATAAAATTTTTCTTGGGCTATAAATACCCAGTGAAAATTCGCATAGAGGGGAAGGAAAGAAAAAAAGAAAAAAAAAAGATTTGTTACTACTATTAAGTTACGTACGAGTTACCAATGACACAATATATGAGATTTGTTAACTAGTGCAAAGGAATAGCAAAAATAGAAGACATGTCAAAAATAATATCAATCTCTAAAAATAGAAGACTCATCCAAAATATCGACATTTAACCATAAAGAAGAGAGTTATGTCCGAGTTACCAAAAAAGAAATAATGGACATAATTCATATTTGGTATTTCAACTTTTGACATCGGTCCTTTTCTGTAAAAAGAAAAGATATATCAACAAACAATGTTCAATAGAAGACATGTAAACAAATCAAAAAACTAACTTCAGTCCCTAAAAATAGGTGACTCGTCTAAAATGTTCACTTGATAATGGTAAGATTTTCTTAGTACAAGATCCTCTTCTTTGAATTCTCTTTGTTGGACTTTTCGGTCATATGCTTTGGCCATCCTTCTTTGGTATAGCTGGTGATGGCAAATTGCAATCAACCTCTTCTCACTTATCATGTTTAACTGCTCATATTTCACTTCAGCCAATTCAGCTTCTTCTAGTTCAGATTTTATTAGTACTCTCAAAGATGAAATTTCTACTTCCAAAGACATCACAGCCTCCATCTTAAAAACTAATGAGTAAGGTGTCAAAATTAAGATATAATAATTGCCCTATTAGATCTAAATTGGCAATACTAATGAGTTACCAATGAGATTTGTTACTACTATTAAGTTTTTTGGCTATTTCTTCACATTAGTAAGATATTGATTTTTTAAAAAATATCATAACCATTAGATCTAATAGTATTCAGTTCTGGACCTTTGATTTTAAAGGATCTAATAGGGCTTACTATACTAGATTAAAACTCAAATCCATCTCAGCTTTTAAAACAATCTGCCCTTCGATTCTGTCGTGCCACATCATCCAGTGTACCAAGCTATCGGTGCATCTCACCACACTACAACAAAGCTTAGTCCATCTAGATCGTCCGATCAACTTGCAGATCAAACCAACCACAGCTGAAGGATCATTTCAACTGTCATCCAACGGTTCAAAACCTTCAGCTGCACTGGTTTACCATGTTAACATTCGCACTTTAGCAAATCTTGGAGGCTCTTTCTCTCCTCCTATCAGTGATTATATCTCTCATTTGATCTCTCACCTCCAATCGCTTAAAGCCTCCAAACCAATATAGAAAGGTTAATCGCCTCCTTTAAAGCAAAATCCAGGCTGTTTTCATCGCTTTCACTGCCCCATTTGGCTAGAAAAAGGTTGTGATTTCTTCGACCATCAAAGCTTTAAACCGTCAATTCTCTCTCATCGGCCATCAACGGCCATTGAAACCACCGTTATCAGAATCTTCACCCTCAAATCTACCAGAATCAATCCTTTTTGGTCGGGAACCTCGCCGAAGAATTTCACCCCCTCCAATAGTGACCACGCGTGGGATACACGCGTTATTAGGGGTATTTTCATAATGTTTTGAGAAATTCAAGGGTATTTCAGTCTTTTACCTATATAGTGGCACTCAGGTAATTTTTGGGCTTCCTAATGGTATTTATTTAATTTTATATATATATAAGTACTTGTAAAATTTTCTTTGAATGTTGTAAAACAAAAACCAAAATAAATCTAAAAAATAATGATGCGGGTCTAACACCCATCTTATCGTGTCATCATTTATGGGTCCAAAGCTCAATTCTTAAATATGGTTATTCCAATTTCTCAATGATACCAACATAATTTTTTTGAATGAATATTGTTTGTCGACACATCTCTTTTTTTTATAGAAAATGAATGATGTCAAAAGTATAAATACCAAATATCTATTATGTCTATTATTTCTTTTGGTAACTCTCCTTTGTAGGGTTAAACGTTAATATTTTAGACAAGTCTTCTATTTTTAAGAACTGATGTCATTTTTTTGTTTTTTACGTGTCTCCTATAGAACACTGTTTGTTGATACGTCTCTTTTTTACAAAAAAATGACCGATGTCAAAAGTTGAAATACCAAACATGAATTATATGCATTATTTCTCTTTTTGGTAACTCGGATGTAACTCTCCTCTTTATGGTTAAACATCGATATTTTGAAAGAGTTTTCTATTTTTAGAGACTGATGTTATTTCTTGACATGTCTCCTATTTTTAGGAACTGACGTTAACCATTTTTAAAAACAAATTGCAAATAAACTCAAAATATAATAGCATTTGAATCAAATAAAAAACACACAAGTAAGAGTAACTTTTCTCTTGAAATGATATTTTAATTGTAGTATCTACTTTTTTTTAATCATAACTAACTTAATACCTGAATCTTCGGGACCAGTGTCTAATTAAGGATTTGTAGTTTATTCAAATTACTAGATGGTGACTCAAATAAAATCTTCATTTCTCCTAATCGATTAATCCTTTTGTTAAATAATAAAAGTGGAGTCACCGCGCGATGTCGTGTATCAACAATTAAGATAAACTTTAATGGTCAGAAAATAATGAACAACTTTTAAATTCTAAAGCTTAAACTTTGAGCTCAGCAACTGAATTAATTGGTTAAACAAGAATAAATTGCTTTTAGCAAACATAATATTATCAATATAAATTAAAAGATAAAAAATATCATTATCCATAAATACAATAAATAATAATCTGTCAATTTTAGAAACATGAAAGCCAATAAAAAACAATTAAAGCCTCTATGGAGTGAGAGTCATAACAACAACAGCAAGGGAAGATTCAAAAACAAAGGGGAAGGAAAAGTTTAGGGATGCGCGGCAGCAGTAGGGGAAGCTTTCAGAGCAGAGGGAGAAAGAGAAGTTTGCACTGTTGACGGAGAAAAAGAGTACATTAGAGAGAAGAAAGAAGATTTTTAAAGTGCAATAGCTCTATGCGTGTTGTTATATAATTTTTAAATCATCTTTTTGATAAAATATTCAAAAAATTTAAAAATAATGAAAAATAATAAAAATCTAAAAATAGTGAAAAACAACAAAAATCTAAAAAATATGTTTTTTAATATATTTTTATTATTTTTACATTTTAAGTATAGTCTCAAAAAAATTTAAATTTTCAAAAAGATAAAGCATTGCCATTCATCTAGAAGCAACACGTAAATATATTATGGTCTAAAAATAGTGAAAAACAACAAAAATCTAAAAAATATGTTTTTTAATATATTTTTATTATTTTTACATTTTAAGTATAGTCTCAAAAAAATTTAAATTTTCAAAAAGATAAAGCATGCCCATTCAACTTCTGAATTAGGTTCATAATCAGTGGTAGTGCCAGTCAAATTACTCAGTAAACAGTCTAACCATTACTTGGGGTTCGTTTTGAAGCTCATCGCCAGTAAAAAAAAAAAAAAAAAGTTTTGAGTATCATTTTGAAAAAGATAAAGCATGCCCATTCATCTAGAAGCAACACGTGAATAAATTACGGTGTCCACTTTCTCAGGATCTTTAAATGCTTTGGTGTGCCATTCTAGAATGGCTTGCCAGCATCCTTCATGACTTGACCATTCGCTCTTAACATAATACAGAATTTCAACATTGATGTTTTTGAAACAGCTTGCTCTATATCCAAGTTGTAGCTCGATATCACAGCAGCCAAAAATATTTTCCAATTGGAAAAATATTTCTCAATTTAGCACTACAATAAATTAAAACCAAAAACGTGTATGTACTAAAAGTATGTTTACTTGTACATAATAAATTCCACACAACTACTAATTTAGCGTATTTCATAGTAAGTAATTTCATAATTTAAATAAATAAATAAATCGCTACATTTCATGCGATGAGAATCCAAGTATTGAATACGCAGAGATCAGCCTCTCCAAACTCTTCATTATTTGATTATATGCTATTTGGATATTGCATAAAATTAGTTTAAGTTGACTCATCGAGAAATTAAATAATACAGAATTTCAACATTGATGGTTTTGAAGCAGTTTAATCAAGCTGCTGTGTGTTTCAATGATGATAAAATGAAACAGTTTTGTCTCAGCATAACGGTCCTATGAAGCTCCTTTTGGTGCCCTCTTGGTGAAAAACACCTTTTTAATTGAATATGAATGAATGAAAAAAAATATTAATTAAATCGTACCATATCAAATTTAAAACATTAATTTTTTTAGTTTTAATTTAACATATTCATGAACCGAGAAATATGATGGTGGCGGATAAAATTGATTGGAACATGGAAAGTGGATCAAAGGGTCACGTTGCTCTATTCTAGAATAGTTTACCAATAATAATAATAATAATAATTCATGTTCATGCAGACCAAATAAAGGTGTGAGGATATAATTTAAAAGTTGTTGAAGGCAAAAGAATGTGGATTAGAATCTCAAGTCAAGAATCAAATAAATGGTTATTGTTAAAACTTTGATATTACGTTAAGAAATCAGTTTAATTCCAAAAACTCAATTGTTAGATGAAGTTCAATAAATAACTTTTTACATGGCTAATTATGAATTTTTTTTGTACTAAAATATTGTATTTTTAAATCTCATAGTCTCATTTAATTTAAGCATTGATTATACTTAAATCAAATGAGAGTATTGGATTTTAAGAGTTCAGTACGTAATTCTAATGGTGAAAAAATAAATAATAATAACTAATACTTAGGGTTATTAAAAGCTATCTTAAGCACCCTTATATCACATAGCTTATGCTGGATAAATTGAACAGTCTACTTGATTGAATCAACTTTACTAGAGTTAACTTTTTTCGAAAAATATGCTTAATCAACTTTACTTGATTGCTTAATAACCAGTAAAAATTAGATTATAGACATGTGTGTGCACTATTAAGAAAAGCCCTCGAAATATATGGTTTTATTTTTAAAGTAGTAAAAGATGGAAACAAAAAATCAAAGGAAGGTGAGCTGAAAAAGCAAGAAGCAAACATGGAAAGTACAACAAAATGAAGAAATCTAAGCCTTTGGAGTTTCGACTTGTCTAAGTGTTGTTGTATCTTGATCCATCCATTTTTGTCTTATTCTACTTATGTAATACACATCCTTTTTTACTGGTTTTATTATTTAGTATTTGTGCATGCAGTTTGGATTTTCTTTTAGGCTGCTTGTCTTCTGTGTTTTGTTAAGATAATTACAGGTTTATATATATATTTTATGTAAGAAAGAAGGAAACTTTAGAGAAAATAGGGCATCTAGTAAAAGCTAACAACTTGCAAAGCACGACGCACAAGGCAAGAGCAGACAATTTGGCCATCAGGAATCCTGTGTTGAATTTCCATATGAGCTAAGACCAGCAGAATTTCTAGCTTTAGAATTGCAATTTTAAAATTGAGCCTTGCTAGAGATTTGTCAATGATTTAGGGGTGAGAAAAAAACCAGAAAATCGATTAAATTGAAAAAATCCGAAAAAATAACAAAAAAATTCAAACCGTAAAAAACCCGATCAAATTGATTAAAATTTAAAAACTGACTGTTTCGGTTCGGTTTCAGTTTTATAAGTCTGAAACCAAAAAAACCGAACCAAAACTAGAAAAAACCAAATCAAAAGCGAGCAAATCCAGAAAAATTGAGTTAAAACTGAAAAAACAGAGTCAAAGCTGTTTGAACTGATTTTGGTTTTTTAAAAAAAATATTTTTTTTTGGTTATTTTTTTATAAAAAACAAACCAAACCGAACCGAAAATGATCACCTCTACTATTATTTTTATATTATTCTACATAGAAAATATAAATTGAATATTATAATATAGAAACAAATGAAAGATTATCATAATTTTTTTTGGGGTCTTGGATTTGATTTTTCCTTTTCTTCATACATTTATTTATTTCTTAAAATAAATTCATGAAAGTAATTAATAAATTATTACACAGTGCACCATAAAGTTTTTCGATAAACTTGCCTCCACCAATGAATTTTTATATATCTGCTTTTATGTATAATAAACACTGTAAAAGTACTTTCAACAATCAAGAAGAAAGATCTTAGCTGCCATTTATAAAATTTATTGTAAGTCATAGTTCAGCAAAACTGCTGGAAATTCTTATTGAGTAAAGCTACTATATGTCTCGGGCATCTAGTAAAAGCTAACAACGTGCAAAGCACGACGTTAGGGTTATTAAAAGCTTCTTTAAGCACCCTTATATTAAATAGCTTATGCTGTATAAATTGAATTGATTGAATCAACTTTATTATACTATTTTTTTTTAATTAATATGGATGTTCAAATCAGTTTGTGTGCATCTTGATTAATTTTATGAGTTTTAAAATAAAAAATTATATAAATCTATAATAACCCTGAGATTTGTATAATTTTTAAAGAACAAATCTAGAACCTGATCAGTTAAATTACACCTTTCAAAGTTAAATTAAAAAATATTTATTTATTTTCCATAGAGATAAAAAAAAAAAAATTCCACAATTATTCAATATCTAGAACCAAAAGTCATGTATGCCCATTTGTTTGGTGGAATGTAGACTTTTTTATGGAAAATTGCTTTTATCAAGTGAATTCCTTGGAAATAAATTATTGCACTGTCATGCAAAATAAAATACAAAATATTTTTGGGTATTTAGTTATGCCATAAAATATAAGTTGAAAAATAACATTTTAATTTTATATTTTTTTTCAAGTTTATAAAAAGAATAAGACCAAAACTAGCAAATGAAAAGGTTGAAGGATGATAAAATTAAAAAAAAATCTTAATTTTATAAATTATCTAAAATAAAACATATAATAATTAAAAGAATAATGATCAAATTTGACATATAAACAAGTTAAAGGGGGATGAAATTTAAAAAAAAATCCAATTTCATAAATTACTTTCAATAAAACAAATAATAATAAAAAAATAGAGATCAAATCTAATAAATAAAAAGGTTGAAAGAGGATGAAATTAAAGAAAAAAGTCAATTTTATCCATTAATTATTTCATATAAACAAATAACAATCAAACGAATTTGTACCAACTCTAACATATAAAAAAGTTAAAAGATAATGAAATTGAAAAACAAATCCACTTTAATAAATTATTTAAAATAAAATGAATAACAATAAAAAATAATGATAAAATCTAATAGATAAAAAATTTATTTAAAATAAGGATAAGAGAAAAAAATAACAATAAAGAATGAAGACTAAAAATGATATAAAAATAAAATAAAATCAATTTTAAGGAAAAAATTGAAAAAAATAAAAAATAAAAAATTACTTAAAACAAAATATATAGCAATAAAAAGATTTAAGACTAATTTTAATATAATTAACAAATAACATGATATTATTGAAATTTTTACAACTTTAAAAAAGTGAGTTTCACCCAAAAATTAAAAATAAATATTTTTCTAGAAAACAAGTTAAATTATTATTTGATTGAAAAATATTTTTTATTTACAAAATTCTTTTAATATAAAATAAACACTTGAAATTTTATTCCTATAAAAGCACTTTCTATCAAACAAAATGGGGGCTAAGCAAACCTTTCAAGAATCAACCACGGCCTCATTATTTGACTGTCTGCTGTCGGATTAAAAGCAAAATGCGATGTCTTTGGTACAAATTATTCCAAGACCTAGTGGTACAAATTACTGTAGGTATAAACAGGCCCAACACTCAAAGGAATTAAGCTCGATACAAGAAGAGGTAAAGTTTATATATAATTGATAGTTGCAGTGTGGATGCTACAGTTATAAATGATGATGTAATTCAAGACGTTATGATTAGTGTAGTGTTCTTTTCAAATTAAAATTTAAAGGTTAAATGGATCATAGGTATCGATATCATAAATACAAACAATACTATTCCTTCGGAAAATTACAGCTTCTTGGTAAATATTCATTCAACTTAAGATTTTATATTCAAATATTATCACTGTTTTTTTAATTAAAAAAGTGACATATCTATATTTAATTAATTGTATTTACGAAATGAAAGCACGTGATCTCTTACCTATTGTATCTTTTATAAAAATAAAATAAATAAAGAACCCTAAGATGACCATATGATTTAGCAAATATTCCTGCGTTGTCAATCACATCAAAATGGACTAAAATATTAGGTTATACAAATCAACGAATGGCTAGCCAAGTGATGTCCCACTTGACGACATGAAAGAAAGAAAGAAAGAAAGAGTTGGAAATCTATGATCCTAGTTTCCACGTGGAGTTAGAAGAAATTAACAAAGTGGAGACTACTTTTTTAAAGCTATCTTGGTCTTGGTGTGAAATCGACAAAACACATGGAAAGGCGCACACAGTTTTAGGGGAAAAGGCTTTAGTAAGAGCTATAATTTAGATTAATGGAATATTTCTTCCATGTAAAAGCTGTGCCAAAAAAAAATCACCGATTAATTTACTAATAAAAACATGATGTAGGCTAGTGTCTCGTTGAAAATTTTAGATTCATCGACAATTCAATTAGTAATTTAAATTTCAATAGATAACCCATTAAAATATTCATAGTGATAATTAAAATAAATGATGAACAACTCTCGTTAGTCTATTCATTATTAAATATGAATGACAAATAATCGACAAGCTAACGCTATTATCATTATTAAATATGACTGACAAATAATCGACAAGCTAACGCTATTAGTATTTTTGGATTTAAAAGTGTTAAACTAATAAAATTCTCAATTTTTTTATAATAATTTTTATTGTATAACTCATGGAATGAATTTTAATACATTCAAAAATTATTATTTATTACTTAAAAAATTTAAATAAAATATTGATGAGAATATTTATTATTAATAATGTAATTATCAATTTAAAATTCAAATTGAGTAATTACAATGTAATATTCCATTATCATTTGCATATAAATTCAATATTACATCAAAATATCAACTAAATAAATTAAATTAACAAGTACTCGATAACCAATTAATTATCTATCAGTTAATTATTCAATTCTGTTATAAAATAATACAAATCATATATTGGGATCTCATCTAAGAATTTAAACTATTAAGTTAAATTGATTATTTGATAAGGTATCAGAACCTTGATAACTAAACATTTATGAGTTCGAATCTCATCACTCTTATAGCACAAGGTAATATAAATATATTTCAATTTTAAACTTAAAGAGCTTTTACTTGAATGGAGATATAATACATCTAAATTACAAAATCAAACATAATTTCACCAAATTACAAAGAAATTTAATGTTTTATCTTTTGATATAGGATTTCATTTCTCCTTCCGGAAAAAAGAAAGAAATTATTTAACATTTCCTAAACATATTAATTAATATAGAAGAATGATAGGGTTTATAAATTTCTTTAGATATATCAATATGCTTGAAAAATAAGGCTTTTATTCACATTTTATTGAACATAATCTTCAGTGTCCTTTGTGAAGTAAACCATGACATCTTAACCTGATAAGGAGTGATCAGGTCGATTTAAGAAGCAAACCCTTTTGTGTCAGTAAGAGAACAAGGTGATTAGTTCGCCTATAGAAAAAACCCTGCTTTGTGAAACAATCAGCCTAAAAATTGCTTCAAGAACCATAAGATCATCGACTCTGATACTAGTTTGTTAGGGAACCTTCTTGTATTCAGGAAGATACATGGGCTTTACTGTCTATATTGAGCCTGCGCATTCAAGGGATTGTATACAATAAATAATACCATCCCCAGCCTAAAAGAATTGCGACCAGATGCACTACATGTTGAAATTCTTGCGTGGAGTTTTGGTCTCAAACTTTGTTTCTGTAGTGAGGAGTGGGCTATTTCTATATTGAATACTTATAAAGCATGGGCTTTGTAGCTTGTTTCCGTTTGAATGTAAATGAAACCTTTTGGGTTAAAAAGAATGGTAAGGAGGCTAGAGGGCCCGCTGTTTGTATTACCTGAGACATAGCTGGCTATTGATTTGCTTTCAAAACCATGCAATTTCCCTTGATACGCCTGCAAGGTGCACGGTATACAAAATTACTAATGGCTAGGCACTTTTCACTTTTTTTAATTTGGATTTGGATTTGGAAGTTTGTGTTGTTTTCCCTGTATAAATTTTTTTTCTCATTTTTAAAAGAGATGAAGTGGATAATAGAGCAATTTTTCAGATTGCGTATTTTTTTTCTTAATTATTTAATGATGGGGCATGGGATTAAGTTATAACTTATAAAATTTGATTAGTTACCGCTTTAAAACCATTGAATTTCTTGACCTAAATGGAAAAAATAAAAATGTACAAATGGTTGGTCCTTTCTAGGCAACTTATATAAGTCTTAGTGGAGGTGATTTTTCCAACATATTTTAGAAAGTGTTCTGATTGTCAATAAGGTTGTGCACCATGACATATTTAAGGATAGCATTGCTTAATTTTAATACTTTGGAGACCTAATTGAAATTAGAATAGTATATACCTCTTGCCTCTCTCTCTTTCTTCTAAACTCTAGAAATTATATAATCAAACTAGTCTGTGGCAATATCTCATGTGGAATCCATCCCTCGTCATTCATGGAATTCAGTAAAGTAGGTGATAACTCTATTATTTTCAATAAAAAATGAGGAATAAATTGAAATTTGGGCCAGGACAACATAATTTAGACGTTTGGGGATTTAATTGAACTTGAAATTATTTAATTGATGGAATCAGGGACCTAATTGATAAATGTCAGAAGTTCGGGGACAAAGTGAAAAATAGTCATTCCCAAGGACACCAACGGCGCCGTTTTGAAGAGCTGTTCATTATCCCTTTCATTTCGCGCGGAGAAAGCTTATTCAACAGGGAAAACTGCAGCAATTCGATCCGATCAGGGACCGCATCTTTTGCCCACGATCCCGCTCGTGGATTGATTAACAGTCCTGTAAATGCAGGACTGTAACAGGGACTGGTTTTTGGGCAATCTCTCTGGCTCTATAAAAGGTAGAGCAGAGCAGAGGCAAGGACGGAGAAAAAGACAGGGGAGAACGCAGAAAAAAAAAACCGGGGGACGACGAGCGGGAGACCAAGAGAAAAACAGAGGGGAAAACACAAACACAGGGACGTCAAACAAAGAAGAAACCCAGACGGGGAACAGAAAAGGAGAAAAAAAAACCAACAGGGAGAAAAACCAGAGAAGCACGTGATAGAAAGAGAGAACGGAGAGAGAGAGAGAGAGCCAGAGACACAGTACCACAGACAAGGAGGAACAAACAGGGCAAACCAACACAGAATCAGTCAAAACAAATTCACAGAAAGCCGTGAGCATAAAGAGAGGAAACGACAGAACAAAAAAAAACAAATATACAGAGAAGAGAAGGAAAGAAAAGTAGAGGAGCAACACAGAGACGAGTATTGACTCGGCCATTGTCTTCATCCCTGCAGAAAAAGAACCGAAATCATCAGTTTCCAGAGAGAACCGACATCATCATCATCTTCGTTCGTTCATCACTAAAAAAACCCAGAAGCAGAGAGGAGACGAATGAACAGGAGGAACAGCCAGCCACCACGCCTTCGTCATCGTCTTCGTTCCTGCTTCCAGGTAAGCTTCCCGCTCCCTTTCATTTATAGTTGTATAAGTACAGGGAGAAGGTAATTTTAATTACCTTCCCACTGTGCACAGCATGCGTGAATAGTTCACGCATGCATGCCTGAGCCAGCCGGGTCACTGGCTTAGGCCAGTGACGGGTCAGGTTGGCTGGGTTTAGCCCAGCCCATACTGGCTGAGCTGGGCCCAGCCCCCAAAAAAACTAAAAATATAAAAATAAAAATAAATTTATTATATTGAGTTATTCACTTATGCTAGAGTCCAGAATAAAAATATTGATGTAAATTTATTTTATTTTATTATATTTTACTTTTATTTAGCTACATAAAAAAATAAAAAAAAATTGTGTATGCTTAAAAATAAATTTATTTTATTTGTTTATTCACTTGACGTCAGAGTCAGGAATAAAAATACTGATTTAAATTTATTTTGTTTTTATATCTACATAATATTTATTAATGCTAGAGTTAAAAGTATCTGTAGTTGAATATTCATTAACGTTAGAGTCATGAATATTATATGTAAACCATCATAGCATAAACCAACAAAACATTAGCAATTTATAATAAAATCAACAATGCAGCCTGCTTCAGATATAACACTCAAAAAATGATAATATCTTTCCTTTTACATAATCAGTCTTGTACTATAAAATCTCTATTGACCAGTTAAGGTTCCTAGTAACCATAATACCAAGTAGCGACTCTTTAAACAAGACCATTCCTCATCAAAAAATAAAATGCTAAAAATCTATTTTTTTCTGTGAAATTTTTAAAGTCGCCACGATGTCCAAGTGTGACAATATTAATAAAAAAGAGAAAGTTGTTACAATATATTTGGGTGTTAGTTGTTCATGGCATATGTCGTATCTTGGTGGACATCTCAACAGGGGGCTAAAATGTATATTAAAAATTGGGGATCACTATCTAGTAATTAGATAAAACTAGGTATTCTAAAATGTGTACTTGTTCTAGAAATTAAAATAAAGGGTTAGTTATGCTTAAAAAAGAAACAATATCACCCTTATAACATTTTTTCTTATGAAAGATTATCTTTACTATGTGTTTTCTTCAAAAAATATCTTTTGGATTGTCTTTAATTATCCTAATTATTTTTAGTTTATTTTCAATTTATGACTATAATCATCTCGTGAGAAATTTAACGTCAGTTCTAAAAATAGAAGATATTTTAAAGATGTTGACATTAAATTCAAAAAAGAAATTTTTATTGAAATTTCTAAAGATAGGCATAACCCATATTTGATTTTAAAATCTAGACATAGATCCTTTTAAAAGAGGATATGTCAAAAACAATGTTTATCCCTAAAAAAATTTCATTGAAGTTACTAAAGATAGACATTAGACCTATATAAATGATAAAAATTAAGCTTTGAACCATTATTAATGATGTAAGTTGGATTTTAAACCCAAGTGTTAGCTACATGGGTCTTAATAGGATTTGAATTTCAGTTTATTTATTTTTATTGGTTTTTTATATTATTAATTTTTTAATAATTTTTTTATTTTTTTATCATACGAGAATATCACTACAAAAATAGTTTTTTCACAATATAAAAAAAAACCACTAAAATATCAATATACACAACATTTGAATACACAAATGACATAAATACTTATTCAGGATTGCAAATTAAACTTTGAGGTGTAAAAACAACAGAAGTCGCTGGAAAATCAGTTTGGGACACGTGTCGCGCATGCCAAGATATTCGAGCATATCCTTGCTGGCTTCATGGTTTTGCTTGATCTGGGGGACAAAATCGTGGCATAAAAACATGAGATTTTAGGTTATAATTGTAGCTGGCATGCTGGATAATCATCACCATGTGATTTTGTTTCCGTTGGGGATCATTCAAAGCTGCATATTGATGCCAATAAAATGCATGAAGGAGGCTTGAAACCTGGGACTTTTGGCTGGAAAAGATGAAAGAAGAATTTGCAATTAAATCCCTGAATTTCTCTAATTTTTAGTGTAGTCCTTGGTCTTTTGAATTTTAATTTTTTGTTCCATTCAATTAAGGTTCTAATCTTGGATTTTCTTTTCAATTTCATCCTTAGTTTAATTAATTGGACCCTTTAATTTCTCCATCATCTCTAATCTAGTCCTTAATTTCTAGAATTATACAATTTTGACCAATCCAACTCACAATTTCAAATTTCTCTTCAAATATGTCCCTCATTGACTTTTTAATTTGGTCAAGTGTTTCCAATTCATCATTGGTTCTTCAATTTTTATAATCTTAGCCAAGTTAAAGTCAAATTAAATTCTTTTACTTCAATTTCTCTTCCAATAAGTTTTCCATTGCAACTTAAACTATTCTTGGATTTAATTGATCTTCCCAAAATTAATCTTTAACTTGTGAAATTCAATCATTGGTCCAATTTCACCCCAACTATATTTATATTTTTTATATTTTATTTTTCTTTTGTATTTTTGTATTTTTTTTTGTTTTATGATCATTGTAACTTAATTTGACACATAAAAATTAAATAAAAATGAAAAAAATAAAGAAATGATTAAATTATACTAAATTTACTAAAACTGCATATTTTATTTTTGGATTTTTGTTTTTATTTGAAAATATAAAAAAAAAAGGTTAAAATTTGAATTATGACAATTATCATGAGATGGAGACAATAGAGAAAAACATGTTTGGTTGGACAAACTAAGACCTAGACATAAAAATAAAATTGTTCAAGTGAAAGTTTTTGAAATAAATTTATGTATTTTCAAAATAGAAGGTACAAATAAAATATTTATTTAAAAACAATATATATTATATTTTATTCCTAAAATATCTTTTAAAAAACTCTTAGCTTTAAAATTATCTCATCTTTTTAAGTAAATAACCCTATCAGTTTTGACTTAGAAAACAACAACTATCTTCTTCTCTTAACAATCACAGATATTTTTCATATTAGAATCATCTCTCTTCCTACTATTACTACTCAGCCAATTCCTTGCTTCACTAGATTTTCAAGTACAAAGCGAAGAAAGGCAGGAACCTTCGTGCAATTAAGCAAGTGATAGCTAGTGCCGGTCTCTGTTTATTTTCCATTGATTGGCATTTTTATTTTGACCAGATGTTCATATCTTGCTGGAGCAGTAGTGGAAATTGAAAAAATTTGCGATTGATCTGATCTCTTGCTTTTCTTCTGATAAATAATAGTTCGAATATTTGATTGTTTTCTTCATTCTACCGGTAGAAGCTTAGAAAAATATTGCCCGAAACAAAATCTACTTTTATAATGCATATTGTAATTCATTTAGTATTACAATATTGATTAAATAATTTTTTTATATTTTATTTTTTCTTATCCATTGTCAATTAAATATATATAATAAATAGATAATTATTCTGTTTAATATACCATTATCAAACACAATTACTCTATTTCAAGACGCTAATTATCTTTGTTTTTTTTCTAATGTGGTACAGTAATGAAACGCTAATTTATTAATACATGGTTTGATCGGGAATACATATAATGTTTTCTAGGTTGTATTATTAGAAGGCTTGAACAAGTCCAAGCAGCATTCTTCTAGAAGTCCCTTGTTCCAAAACTTCTCATAGTATTCACCGTATGTAAAATCTCTATAGACTGCAGGATGCTCGTCGTCGACTAGCTCCTTTGGAGGCCCGATGACAGCATCCGGTGAAGGACAATAGAACGTCGGTATAGATATTCGTTCTTTATCACTGTTCACAACTGCTCGGTGAAGCACACTCTTGTAACGATCATTGCTAAGCACCTTATCATAATAAAATAAAATAAAATAAAAGAATTCGTTAGAATAAGGGGAAAAAAAAAGGTTGTTAATTGCGTTGTGGAACTCATGCTTAATAATTAATCATCAAATTAAGCTCGTGGACTTGCAGACGTATATAACAGTGATTAGAGGTTGTTGGAGCTTTTTTTCCAATTTAAAATTATCAATATAAATCCAATAGTGCGGTAGGTCCATTGCTAAATATTCATTTCCC
>NW_011499939.1:764578-833238 GCF_000495115.2 Populus euphratica
GGATAGTAGTTCATAGCCATATGTTGTCCATGCCCACCTAATTTCTTATCAATATAGTCTCTTTCCAAACCCAAGCTCTCGGATATGGCCTCAAGCAGTCTCAACACTAGACCTCTAACGCTTGTGCAATATTCAGCCACATCTTTCCTGTTCGAATGGGATAATAATAATAATAAAAAAAAGAAGTATATTTCCCACTTTTAGGTTTTGAAAATTATAAATTGGCGTCTTGATCAAATTAAGTTTACTAATAATAAATTCTAAATTAGCCCTTTTCAATGCATTTTAGTTTTATCTGTAATACATGAGATTGAAAAACAAATTAGAACTTTAGAAAAATTAGAAGAACTATTATATTGTCATAAAAAAAAACCACAAGGGGGCTAATTTACAAAAACAAAAATATATATACAGACTTGATATTGGATATTTTAAACTAAGACGATTAACTAATTAATTCTCTAATAACACAGGAATCAAATAAGAATATACAAAAAAAGGGTGTGATGTCCAGTAATAATTCAAACTACAGCTAAAAAGATAAAAAGAAACAAAATTAAACAAAAGTTTGGTGTGCAAAATATTTTCTATTAATCTGGTTCCAATCAATTACCTGAAAAATGGAGGGATACAACAATAAATAAAAGTTTGGAGTACACAATGTTTGCTATTAGCTTGGTTACAATCAATTACCTGAATGATGGAGGATTGCTAGGCCATTCATGTATGTAATCTTCGAGAGGATAACAATGAAGTCTCAAGAAATCTCTCCAGCTAGAAACTTGTTCTGTCTTAATATTGAAACTAGTAGACAACCTGGTTGTCTTAGTGGGATCGTCGGAGTAATTTTTTAACCTTTCACTTTCAGGCAATTTGAAGAACTGCGTAGCTATGTTCAGTATGATACTGATCATTTCCTCTGGTATCCCATGATTCTTCACCTGACACGAACGGTTATTTTGTTAGAACAACTTGATGCAGCATGTACGTAATGAAGGATAAAAAATCAACGGTGTTTATGAACTGTAGAAGTCCTAAACTGTAGAAGAAATATGTTTAATATATTATGAAATTTAATAACTCATAATAGCTTCTTAAAATGTAACTTACAAACTGTTTATATAATAGCAAAATTGACTAGTCTATATAGAAATGAATAACAAAAGCAAAATTAGCTAAAATCTAAAAGGAGCACTCAAAACAATAATAATAAAAAAAATCTTAAAACAACATCTTTTAAGTCTAATATAATTTTTTTTTTAAACCACAACCGGTTATAATAAGCCAACTCTTTATAAAATTATACGTATAAAACAACTTCATGACTACAATATATATATATATATATATTGGTCATGATGATTAATTAATTAATAGTAAGAGTGGTCAAATCACACAATAACTACAACATACCTATGACAAAGTCTGAGCAAAGTGAAAGAAAGAGTCATGTGAGAATGGAATAGCAACAAATAATGAACGTAGTTTCAGTACCTGAAAGAACCCATCCCTTTGGCATGCTTGGCCAATTTGTTCGATTATAGTAGAGTGGTTGGGACCATTAAGGCCATGAAGGTCAATTAGAGGAATCGAGCCATCCGAAATCTGAACATCGGAGAGATTCGGACGGTCGGAGATGGGACGTATGTAGTTGGAAGGAATTTGTTTTACACCTGAAGATGCAAGGTCGGCTAGTAGTAGCTTGGCGGTGGGAGCCATGACTAGGTGATCAGAATGCACTCTTGTTAAGTTGTCAAGCTTATGGAAATGGAGGTGTGTATGGCCATATTTATAGGACACCACATGAGGTTACCAATACATTTCAACAAACATGAATTACGACACGTAAGCACAAATAAGATAAAGTTTTATTATTTATCCGATTGTTCTAGTTTCTTTCCCATATTATGTTTATCAACCAACCTCAAGGAAAAACACGTAAAAACTAAATCTACTCTCAACTCAAATCAAGATTTAAAAACATGTTAATATTTGTGAACTTGTTTGTAGTGTATCATATTAAAGAGAGTGAGAAAGGAAATATTTGATTATCCTCATAGCAAAATGTAGAGAAAAAAAAATATTTGTTTAATTTAATGCAACAAATTAAATTTGGGGTGATGCAGATAGAGATATTTTGTTTGTATTCTCAAAGATGGAAGCAGGCTAATGATGTCTTAAAAATCCAACTAATTTGAAAATAAAAATATTAGGTTGGATAATTGATTAATCAATTGATCCTAAGCTTATAGAAGCCGAGTTCTTCCCCGAGGTTATATAAAGAAAGGAAAGTCATTCCATTAAACGTGCCAAGAGAGGATAGTTATTGTCTTGGACTTGGCTAATTGCTAAGTTCAAATATCATAGGTTCGGTATATTTGTGAGACCTACATTGTTTTGAACTTGACTAACTATCAAGTTCAAATATCTTTAGACTTGGTGGAATGTCAAATCTAAATGCCTCGGATCTAGCATGTTTGCTAGACCCACGATACCTTGAATTTAGCTGCCTAGCAAATTCAAGTGAATTGAATCTAACATATTTATCAGACTCATTTCACCTTAGACTTGGCTAATTATCAAGTTCAAGTGATGAGTTTGGTACACTATCAAGCCCAAAAAGCATTTAGATGTGTTTGGCGTTAGATTCAGCATGCCTGGGACTTGGCACACTATTAAGCCCCTACTTGAGGCATACGTATTCCTTTAGACGTGTCAAGGAATGATTGGACTTAAGGGGTTTTTTAAGCTCATTAAAAATATATTTATCAGTAACCCCCCAAGTTTTTATGATATTGATACGTAAAGACTTATAAAAATATTATGATGAGTTTATTGAATTTTCATCATGTGAAAAAAAGAGAGGAAACTTTGGATGATATATTAGACAACCTATATAAAAGGGTATGAAGGAAACTATAATTCAAAAATTTCCTTGAAAAGTAAGAGAAAAACATGGGGAAGGAGCCTGTACTTAGAAATATTTCTAAGTGGCTAAGGGAAATCTATAGGAGGAAATCAACTTGCTTTGAAGAAAGTCTTATCTCTAAGTAAATCAAGTGTTGATCCCATACTTAGAGAATTTCTAAGTGGCTAGTATGAACCTAAAAAGGATGAACCTATGCTTAGAAATTTCTAAATAATTATAGGCTCTTTGAAGAATAGGAGTTAAGAGCTTTCCCAATATTATCATGAGGCTTAAGAGCCCCTTATTGAGAGTGGTGTGCATAGCATTAGGGAGAGTGGTGCATACAACATTGGAGAGAACACATCCATCCCAGACGAGTGGTGTATATAGCATCATTCCTTTTAGAGTGATGTATGTAGCATCTTGAAGTTCATATTCATCCTTTAGAAAGTTGTGCATATAACATTGAGGAGATCGCATTCATTCCTTGAAAAGTGGTGCATATAGCACTGGGAATATCACATTCATCCCTTCAAGAATGGTAGGGCTATCATCCTAAAGGACCACTTGGAGAAAATGAAAAGTTATTTTGAATAAGTCATTCATATTTAAGAAACTTACATTTTTATTAAGGATTATACATCCCAGAGTGATCTAAATGATAGATATGAGAGAAGCTCTTCGGGTACCCTAATTACTTCACTTGAAAAATCATTGATGTTGGTGTTCCTTATAAAAACAAGGAGGTCCACATCAAAGCAAACTGGCCTTTTCAACCCATTTATGATTTTTCATGAATTGTTTTGCTTTGGACAAGCTTTTATCTAGTAAAATATAAAGTTTTCTCTAAAAAGCATGTACTCTTACTCCTCTTATTAAAACTTTCATGGTTACTAACTCAATTAATTCTTCCACCTTGAACATCTCTGCATTGAATCTTCTTAAATATGTTCGTATAGACTCACCTTCTTGTTGGACAACATTGAAAAGCTCTATGAAGGTTTTCTTGTTAGGTATCTTTTTGTTAAAGCGTGTTACTAGCTTCGCATATAGGTCATTGAAACCTTCAATAAAGTTTGGTTCAAGGTTATTATACTAAGCACACGTAAATCCTCTAAAGGTTGAATGAAATATCTTGCACATTGAATCATAATCTTGGATGATCAACTTTGAGCTACTGCATATATTTTGCATATACTCCTTTAGGTCAGCCAAGCCATCATGGTTGTTCAAACTCATATTTATGAAAAAGTAGTCCTTAAATAGAAGAGTTTCCAATATGCGTTTGGACAAAGAAGAAAATCTCCACTGATAAGGACTATAAGCATTCCCTTAGGTATGATCATTCCCTCAGGTATGCTCATGCATAGACTGTCTCCTTGCTCTTTATTTATTGTGCCCTTGAGAGCCCAAAGGTCTTCGTATAAAATGACCATTATGATGACCAATGCCAATCCCATAGTAACTAAAAGAAATGTGTTTAGAGTGTTTGCTCTAAGCATGGGTGTGGTAATGACGCGAGTGATCCCTTGAGAAACTTTCATAAATGTCATTCTATCTAGTCTCCTCTAAGTAATGTAATTGTCTACGAGCTTTTGATATAGCTAGTGGCCCTGGTGTTAAGACATTATGTGTTGTTGAGAGTGTTAAAACTGCTTAAGTTGGTAAGATCTGATTTTGCCTTTGAGTTGTCAATATGGCCTAGGTAAGAAGTCTCACCTGACTAGTGAGTTGTTGAAGCTCATGTTAGGTAGGAGTGTCCATGACAAAAAGTTAATTTGCTTTGCTTGCTATCCCTAAAGGGCATTAGTTGTGAGCCATGAAATGCCTTGAAAATGATAAAAAAAAAAAAGTTTGAGGAAGAAATTGATGGCTTTTTGATAAATTTCACACATACAACATCATTTGTAATATCCCAAAAATCCAACTAGCTTAAGAATATCGTTCTTGGTCAGACAATTGATTAATCAATTGGTCTAAACGATCTCCTTCATTGTCCCTAGCCAAGGTAGTTGATAGTTTATACTTAGTCTTTAGTAGGCCAAAGTTGTTCATGGCTAATACCTATAAAAAGTCCATTTTGATGGAGGTGAAGACTCTTTGATACTTAAATAACTATCTTTTTAGAAAGAGAAAATATAAGAATATTCTAGAGAGAAATGCTCTAAAAATATATGTGCAGTAGAGAATAAACATTATGAACTTTTATTTTAAAGGTCTCATGGTGTATTTATAGATCATGAGTCTTGTCTTTTGTAAATAAAAGGGCTTGCAGTGTAATTACCCTGATAGCATTAATGCAGGATAAATATCCATTATATATGTATTCATGTTTGATGAAAATATAGTGAATCTGTGGAGGACTTTTATATACCTAAAAAAGTATAGAAAAATTAGAGTTTAAAACGTTAAATATAACTAAGTTCATGAAAGTTGAGTTATTCCCCGAGGTTATATCCAATGGAGAAAGGTTATTCCCTTGGACGTGTCAAATGAGGATGATCATTATCTTAAACTTGAATGACTACTCTTTGAACTTGAAACTAAATGTTAGAGATTCATCTCACACCTCCTTAACTGAATCTTTTAGGGGTAGAAACTTGCACAAATCCTTAATATCTTATACTCAATTTTTATCAAATAAAAAAAACTAATGAGATTTAAATTCCTGATTTCTTTAGTGAACAAGACTATGATACCATATGTCAAAAAACATTCTTAACTTAATAACTTAAATTGTTTGGTGAGATTTCAAGATACAATTTTATATTATTCTCTAACAACATGTTAATATTTCTAAGTTTTAATCAATAAAATTTTGATATTTACTGAAAAATTAAACATATATATTGGATTTATCTTGTCACTTATAAAGAGAAAAACAAAACAAAAAAAGTTGATGTCAACTTGAAAAAAAAAATATAACTAAATACTTTGAATCACAATTTCTTAACATAAATTTATTGTAAACTATATTTTTTTAAATGAGTAGAAAGCGCATATGATCATAAACTACAGTTATCATGCATATTGGATATTTTTCAATTAAAAAAACCCAACTCTTATGCTAGATCAACCCATGTCAAAATCCTTCTAGTTATTTAAAAGTTGATGATAATTTATGAATTCACTTATTATGCATTATTTGATTTCTTGTTATTTTCTAATTAAGCTCTTTTTTAATTAAATAACGAAACTAAAAGATACAATAGTATTCATGTAAAAATCAAGAAGAAATATAAATTATATATTCAAATTGTATCAAGAAAATAAAGTATATTATATATTTTCTAAAACAAAATATCACCTTTCGATTTTAGTTTCAAGATAGAAGTTTTCTAAGTTTAATTTCAATCAATAAAACATAATTAGAAAATTGATGACTCTACTTTAATCATATGTTACATGCAATTCTTTAATTTAACGTGCTTGCATAGGAATTTAGCATTATATTTTTTTATAACTAAATTAATTACGCATCACGCATGCTCCACCAGATCCCAAGGATGAAAAGATCGATGAAACCCATATAAAAAACACATTACCAAACGGTCGTCATCTTAAGTCTTAATTAGTGGCAGGCGGCAGCCAGGCAAGAGTTGGATTATTCAATGACCTCTTGGACTCGTCCATCATCACTGCCAATCTTGGCTATATACCATGACATCACCATTGTGACCTCCTTGAGTAACGTCATGCATAGAGGGTACAGTGACCGCGGGAGGGCTTCTATTTATATTTAATTAGATAACAATTATGACAAATATTTATAAAAAAAAATACAATCTTTAATAAATTTTTGTAAAGAGAATTTTAATCTAAAATTGTTTTAAAAAAGAGTTAAGAGATATTTAAAAATTATTTTACCAACCTGTATTACTAGAAGCTGAGTGTATACAATTATTCACTCCTGGATCTAGAAGTTACTGCCTGGTCCACCTTGTTTGATTTATCCTACAAGTGGTTCACTATACACATCAAATGGAAGAAAATATTCTCCTACCCACAGCCTCCCTCCAACTTATTTTTTCACTTTCTCTAAAAAAAATATTTTTTTTAGGAAAAATGAGTATAATGCCTCTATTTTTATTTAATTTAATTATTTTGAAAATTTACCGAGATTCAAAATAATTAAATTAAATAAAAATAAAGACATTATACTAATGTTTCCTAAAAAAATAATTTTGAAAAACCAAATAACTTCGAGATGAAAAATCCAGAAGGATCTCATGTTATTTGGTTTTTCTTATATCATTTCTCAAGTTGTCACTGTTGATGACAGATTGAGGACCACGAAGATGGATACCTTTTTTTTTTTCTTTTCAATATTAAGATCTAGAAGATGGTGGCTGGTTCGGCCAGCTATCAGTGGGGCAACGAAATTAGCCAAGTTTAGTCATTTTATGTGCCAAATTCGATTCATATTAAATGTGGAGTTATCTCTCCCGACAAAAATGATTGAGTTATCTTCGAACTTTTACGTAAACTAATTCTTTTCTTTGTACTATTATTTTAAAGGATGCATATCTCATGTTAGAGCATATTGATTAAACCAACCTGTTTCAAAGTTTAGGATATGTATTAAATAGATTAATCGAGATTAATTTAGGTTAATATAAATAATATTATTTTAATAAAAAAAATTAAAAAAATATTATTGTTTATAAAAAAATAAATTAACAATTAATCTAGATTTTTACCGTGTTAGCTTTAGGGTGATATTTTTTCAATACCTAATTTTAGCTGGGAGTGGGTTGGTGGTGATCTAGCTATGTTTAAATTATAACATGTATAAATCATATATTTATACAATAAATTTTATAGGAAAAAGTTATAAAATAAGTAAAACAAAAATATATAATAAAAATTAACATTTAAAAAATTGAGTTCAAATGAAATATGGGTAGTTTTTATTACTTGAAGTGAAAAATTCTCAAAATTTGAATCAAAATAGGGACATTGATAAATCGAGTGTTGAGGTGACTGAATTTATAGTAAAAAATTGATTTGTAATAAAATTGTGGGGAGGGAGGTTGTTATTTGTTGCAAAAAAAAAATGGAGGACGAAGAAGAAATAGGGGGAGAAAGAGAGAGGAGAGTCACTCATCGGATCATAAATTAAATATTACAGATAAATTTAAATACATTGGTAATTATATATGTAAAAATGACATGTTATCATATTCGTTGGCTTTTTTTTTTCATTTCTTATTTTTCAATTGTAATTTTATCAGTGTATACTAAGAGAATATTTTTTTATCAGTGTTTACGGAGCGGGCATATTTAGTCAGAAAAATTAACCACAATATACCAGCAAAAATATTTCATTAGAGTATATGTTTGTATTTATTAATTTTCTGATAATGATTATTCTGGTGTTAATTGACCCAAAATGAAATGACCTTATACTAAACCTTATTTTTCAGATGCCGATTACCGAGTAATATAATCAATTAATATTTGATTAGTGAATAAATTGATCAACTATTAATTCATTATGCTACACATAGCATAAGGTATGTATCCTATTAATTTTCTGTCCCGTTTATATATGCTTCACTAATAAAGTTATAATCATGAAATGAAATTCCCACAGTGCTGTCGGTCCATTACTAAATACATATAGTGATGATGACATGCACCACCACCTAACAATTTATTGCCGCATTAACTGAAACCCCATCTTCTTTAATTCTTCTGTCCCGAAAATAGGAATGGGAAAAAAGCTTACTTTAATCACCGGTGTTGACAATGAAGGTATTAAGAATCGGATTGACAGGAATCCACTTGCCGTTTCTCAGAATTGCAATCCAGGCACGTGATTACATTAGGGTCAGAATGTCCAGGCAATCCATATGTGATTTCTGGCTGTGTACAGGGTGGATTTATAGCAGTCATTCATAGCCCGATGGTGTCCATGCCTGCTCAACTACCAACATATTTTAGGTGAGCCGAAAGCAAGCGACATATAATTCTTTGTTTTTTCTCCAGACGTTTAAGTTTCTATGCTTTCGGTTCAACATATATTCTGATCGAGAAAACAAAATGGGAAATCTTGAACTCCTTGAACCGAGCGTTAAGTTCACATGTGAATCTTTGTATTCACAAGGGGTGGTGGTGGTGGAATATCTTGAAGAGAGAAACAGGAAACTTTCCCTGTGATGTCCGTCCAAGCAAAATATTTTAGCAATCCATTTGTCAGATATATTGCAAGTCTTTTTCTCAAAAAATTGTCAGATTTTGTTGGGAGTGGAAAACGCTAATTAACAAGAGTGTGAAAAGAGAATCGAGAGATAAATCATTCATATAAAATGAAACAATTGAAGATGAAAAAAAAATGATAGTCAATTAGACAATTGCACGCAGGAACAGAAAACCGGGGTAATGCAATAAAATCTTGTTTGGATGAGTATCTATTTAATTTAAATTAAATTGCTGTCTTCATTTACAAAAAAGAATATAATCATATAATTGTCTATTAAAAAACTGGTTCAAGCCCATCTGATCCTTTCTCTGGATCTATCTTATTGTTTAGAAAATTCAGCGATCAACCGCCATTAGAGAAACACAATCAAAGCCTGCAACTCTCAAATCTCGTCGGTTCTATAACAAAAATAAATTAATTGATTAATCATTTGAATACCAAGGATGCAAATCATCTGTTTGAGACTTGTGAGTGATGTTCCCTATTCACACGAAAGTCCTGATTTTAAAAGGGCAGATCTGGTTGTGTGTTTGACGGCCATGCATTTCCGGCCCGCCCCACCCTCCGTCAGAGCCCCACCCCCCGTCAGAGTTTGGCAGCACAATCCCCCCCCCCCCCCCACCCAAACAACTATGAATGGCCTTCAAGTTGCTGGCAGAGTCTGAGTTGGACCAGACGGTCAAGTTATTTTGTTGAATAATGTAAAAGCAAACATTGGTGATTACAATTATATATATGTATAAACCGGATTAGGTTAGGTCAAGTTTGTTGGATTTTAATCAGTTCGATTAATATTATGATTAGTTTTATTATGCAAGATAATTTTTTAATTGATTTGATTTTAATTTGGATTAAATGTTAGATAATCAAATTTCAAAATCAATTCATGGAATTGGGCAAGATTTGAAAATTATGACTACAAACTTCTTTTTTTCAAAAAAGAAAAAGAAATAGAGATAAGGTAAATAAGAAAGAAAGAGTAACATTAATTGCACTTGATTGATAGTATCGTGTGAGAATTACTAGATAGGACTTTTTGCACTAAAGGAATTATTAGATAAGAATCTAACAAAACCTTTCTTGGTTATAGTGTCTCTGAAAATCGTCACCGCGCATTATCAAGTCTCCGAATGATGAAACAACGAGAAATTCCTCAATGCATCTTGACAAAAATTGGACACCATCCTGCTCAGATTGTTGAATAAATCACATGGATTTTAGCTCCCACTGGTGTCGGTGCTCAGAGCCAAACCACGAGCGAGAATCAACCAAAATATAATAGAAAAAGTGTCCTCCCTTTGGTACATCTCCTTTTCTTTTCTTTCAAAATTCTAAAATTCAGTACCAACTGTGATCTGACAAGACCGGACAACGCATCAGATCACTGAGGATTTCATGACTTGGGCATGATCTTGATCATGTTATTACAAGAGCGTCCGAGGGAACTTGGTAGGTGGAAGGAAGGGGTGAGTTCATGATGCACATCGACGAAACCAAATAGGTTTCTAGCAATGTTAATTAAAACAAAAAAGATCTCTTGAAGCTAATGATTTATCAGGTAATTAATCCAACCAATTAGGACCTTGTTGCTATGGTGGTTTAATTGTAGTTGAAATTATGGTTTGAAAAAAAAAATAGTTTGATGTTTTTTCTACGTGTGTGTGTGTCTATATATATAAAACTGCACTTTCAAACATGGAAATATTTCATCTCATTGACGAGTTTCAAAGTTAGTTAATTTATATATATTATAATATATTTTACTATATATAAAGCTTAAAATAAAAAATATGAATTAATGAGTTCGTTAGAGGGTGGAGATACATGCTTGAACAATATAAGCTTCAAAAATTTTCATCACCAATATAGCTAATAGATCCAACTTATTTCATTATGTTGGGTTTCAATTAAATTTGTTAACAGGATTTATTGAACTGTTTTTTTCTTTTTTCTTTTTGCATCATTGGATGAATGGGATCTACCAGTTATTATGTAGCATATAATTAATTAATGTCCAGAGATAAAAGAAAGATAGCGGGGGATGAAGGGGACATGTCTCACTGTATTTATGTTTTTAAAATAAAATAAATTTACCTTATAATTGTTTTGAAGATACAAAAACTCACTTTAAAATAATGTTAAAAATAAATTTATTTTATATTTTTATCGTGTTAAAAATAAATTTATTTTATGTTTTTATCTTTATTTTTTTAATCAAATACGTCGTCTCTTATATATCATAACAATAAAAAAAATCTTATTTTTTTAATCAAATACGTCATCTCTTATATATCATAACAATAAAAAAAATTCAAGCTCATATTTAGGTTTGGCTTGGCTCGGCCAATTTGATCCTTTTAATAAAAACATAATTCTAGAGACATGCATGCAAGGATTTTTAGAAAGATACTAAACAAAACACAAATATTAAGACGTGTACAAATGTTGTTTTTAAGAATATTTCGCCAAACAAGTGTTGAAAAAATTAGAAATAAATAATCGGATATCAATATACCTGGATTAATTCACTATTCATAAATTTCAATTCTTTTTTCTCTTTATGCAATCAAAATTAAGATCAAACAATCAACAAATATAAAGCAACATATATATATATCAACACTAAGATTTTTTTATGAAAAACTCAATACGGGAAAAACCATGAGATCATAGTCCACTTAAAACCTTTCACTATCAAAAAATAATGGGTTCACAATTATTCTTTCTTAGATTCAACTAAGAGCTACAACATAAATAACATCAAGAATAATTTATTCTTGGAATACAACAAGATTAAACAAAAAGTATTTGAGAAAAACTCATAATACTAAAAACTCTATTTTTTATCAAAACGGTCAGCTTTTATACCACCAATCTTCGATCCAACCGTTCAGAATGAAGAGTAATATGTCTAGAAGCTGCTGTCAAAATCTCAACTCGATCCAACGGTGAACAAGCTGGTAATCAAATAATGAAGATAGAGAGTACAACTACCTCTTCTTCCTCCTTTTTTCTCCTCTCTTTTCTATTTTTCTCTTCTCTCTTTTGTAAAAATTTGTTACTATATCTACAATACAAATATATTTAAATTAAAAGAGACAGCTCATGATAATTAATATGGTAGTCCCACTATTATATGGTGCGAGACCACACATAATAACAAACAATTAATATGGTAGTCCCACCATCATATGGTGCGAGACCACACATAATAACAAAATTATGCCTATAAAGTCTATAAAGTCAACATGATATTTCTTGAAAGGAGGGACAGAGGAATACCAAGCAAAAGGATAACAAGAAAATCTAGCAAGGCTAAGTGTTTTAAGTCAGGTGATTTTCACGTTTGTCTCTAAAAATGTAGGTGTATGCATAGGCTTGTAACCAACAACAGTCTAACAAGATAAATAAATATGAGAATTAAAGTCTACAATAGATAATAAGAAAATAAATTGTAGAATTAAGGACTTGTTTTGTAACTTGGTTTCTCTTACAATAATTTAAAAAAAAAATACTTGTTAGAATGTTAAAGAGCTTTTATGAAACATATATATAAGAAAAAAATTTAGAATATATAGGTATTGCCTCACGCTCGTGTGGATATTCAAAAGTTTTTTCCTTGCACTGCCTAAACTGATGTGCATAAACCTACCATTTTATTGAGTTGATCCTTGATTTTTTGAGTTTCCTGTGACTTAAACATTCTTTTCTTACATTTTTTTTTTGTTTGCTTGATCCATATTGTAACGGAGAGTAGTTATCTAATTACAAAAGAAACTAAAGGATATCAATCTTTTACTTTAGATAATTTATGGTTCTTCCCGTCACAGTCTTGGTATAGACTAGAGTAGTAACATTTTTTCCCATTTTCATCCTCAAATTTGCTTTTTTCTCGATTGGATTCTTTGGTGGCCAAATTGAAGACCAGTTTCTTCCAATTTGTTAGGAAATGGTGAAATTAAAATATGAGAGACCAAACAAAAAACATGGAGAAACTTGATGGATGTTTTGAAATTGACTCAAAACACTACCTTTGGTCCTCTAACTTTTCAACTAACCATTTTAAGTTATTTTTTTAATTTTTTTTATCCAAAACATTATTTTTTTTATTTTTTTGTTCCTAATTTGAGATTAAAAAGAGAAAGTCAATAAATTTTAATGGTACAGAGATAAAATATCAATTGCAATGATTCCAACCATTAAAATAGTTAATGGGTCCATGATTTCAATAGAGTACTTACACTAGGGTGTTATTGCGCCTTGAATTTCCTAAGATAATAAATATGATCTCAAGAAGTTTTTGAGTTCCAGGTAATTCTTTATTTATGGACTTTTTTTTTAAGGTAAAAGGAGGGGGTTTTTTAAGTCTTTAGAGGTTTTTTTTTTTTGGTGTTTTTGGGATAAAAAACATGGTTTAAAATTTATGCATGGAACACGCATGCCTCTATTAATTTTTTATAAAAAAAACCTTCACCTCTTATTAAAAAAAAAATCAAAGCCCAGGCACATGTCTTGATCTAGGAAACCAGTGCACATGGGCGTTTCTTATTAAGGCCAAAACACATTAGGTCTTTTTTCATGTACTTTTATTTTTTTTGTTAAATTTTATCTTTTGATTTTTTATTCTCTTTGATTTTTTAATTGAATTTATTTTGTTATTTTTATTTTTTAATATTTATTTTATTTTAAATTGATCTCTATAAATTATTTTATTTTATTTTATGTAGTTATTATTATCTTGATAAATGTTTTGTCATTTTATCGGTATTTAATTTTATAAATATATATTTTTGTTGTTGTTTCTTAGATTTTTCAAATTACATCTAAATTCATTAAGTCAATCAATCATATTTTTGTTGTTGTTTCTTAGATTTTTCAAATTACATCTAAACTCATTAAGTCAATCAATCATATTCAACAAACTTTCACATAGTTTAAATTTTTGTTTTATTTAAGAATATGTTAGTTGTGCCTATTTTTTTATTTTGCACTAAAAAAATTGATTCGACTCATAGCATAGCATGACTAATGAACTAGTTTAATATAAAATGTCACAAATTAATTTAAGAATATTTTAAAAAATAAAATAAAAGAAATCCTTTTCTTTTCCCTACTTACTCTTTGTAGGAAACACGGATCAGGATGCAAAATGAGAGTTTTGAAACTTGAGCAATTAAAGGCGTATCTTCAAATTTATTTTGCAACGCTGTTTACCATAGATATTTTCTTGTGTGTGCATATGTTGCTTGACATTTCGGGTAAAAGAAAAATTTACGAGAGTGCCACTTTGTAGTGGACATTGTATATCATCATCATAAAACCTAGGATGGTTAAGTGTTTTAAAAAAAATGATAAAATAACATAGTTTGGTAAATGACATTAATAAAAATAGTGATATTTTAAAGAGATAATTCACTGCCAGAAAATTAAAAAATAATTAAAAAATAATGACATGCTATTTTTACCAACAGAATTACCGACGGAATAAATTCTGTCAATAAATTTATTGGTAAACTATGAATACTATTCATCATGTCAATTACAAAGAAAATCACCGATGAAAAATTCTGTAGGTATTTTCCAAAGAGCTCTGGAACTGTTCACGTAGCAATTGCATTATTAATTACCGTTCTTTACAGACAAAATCACCGACGGCTTAAAAAATTGTTGGTGATATTTGACGGTTTCTGGAAAAAATATTATATTAATACTTAATGATCCGTCGGTAAAACACTTCAATAAAAAACCTAAAATCCATAATTTCACAACAGACGAGACTTCTTTCTTCTTCTTCTTCTTCCTCTTCCTCATATGTAAAAAACATCAATATATATTTCTTTCTCTTCAACTTCTTCTCTCTTCTTAATGCTTAGGTATGAATTCTTTTTTTTTTCTTAGTTTTTTTAATTAATATACTTTATAAATTTGTGTTTTTTTCTTCTTATTAGCTTCACTTGCAACCACATTAAGATAAAAAAAAAAATTATTCTTCTTTTTTCATGTTTTATTTTCACTATATTTTTTATTTAATTTTTAATTATAAATCTAAAGATTGTGATAATGATTAAATTGGATTTACATAAAATTAAAGGAAGAAAGAAGATAGGGAAAAAGAAGAAAATGTAGACACAACTACGCTCCAATGATAAAAACCCTAGTACCTTTAAGAAAATCTTAATGAAATGGATCAAATGATACAATCAATAGTCACCAACGGGTGACAGGAGTTGATAACGCATGGCTTATAAAAACAAGTAAGCCACATGCTTCAAGATAATTTATTCATGAAAATCTGGATATATATATGTCAATCCGAAGAAGGGGTTTATTAATGGCAAATCACAAATGACTTGTAATCTAACAAGAGTACTAGAGATACCTGTTATTATTAATGGCAACTCGCAAATAACTTTGTTGTGATTAGTTTAATTTATTTATTTTTTAATTTTCATTCCATATTTTTATGCATAGTAGAATCCGCCTATTTAACGTTTACATTATATACATATATACGAGTGGTTGATTAATTAATTAATAATATTTATTTATTCCAAAAGTACCTTGTAGTACCTAAATTTAACAAACAAATGTGGCATTTTAACGTACTTATATGTTATATTATAACCTTATATTATACTCTCATTAGATAAAACCTAAATATAATACTTTTAATTGACAAGATATTGTGGTCTATGTAAAATTAAATGTTACCCTATAGGAAAGAAGAAGATGATCATTAGGGAAGGAGATTAGTACTCTTTTCAATTAAAATATAATTATAAGTTAGCAGCACATCCATAGCCCATTGGATTTAATTATTTCCTGCCAAGTACGTACTTGTAATGTCTTCGTAAGTGTGAAGCAGCCAGTAAGTATGATTAAACAAAGGAACTAGAGTAATAACAATAAAATTGACATAATATAACAATAACATAATAATAACAAAATATAATAAAAGAGAAGGGGATGGGAGCATGTCAAACACTGTGGCTATAGACTCAAATCCAATATAGATTATAATATTAAATTTACAATTTTCCCTTCAAAGCAAAAATATTTAGGCTGGCTAGTGGGGGTAGGAGAGTCCTTTTATTCTGGAATGAACACTAAAATAATAATAAAAAATACTCTTCAAGCCCATTAAAAACACGGCGTGCAGTAATAGTTGCAGGGTTTCACTTTTTCAATATAGGCAAATTACTTACCTAGCCTTAAAGTCAAAGAAACCCTTGTGTTTGGTCCAAGGTAAGTTTTCGCATATAGCCCCCAATTTTTTAGAGTAACTACTAATTTTTTTTATTCAAATTTGGTGATAGTTATTTTGATTTTTAATTTTTTATCCTTAGTTTTTTTGTAAAGTTTTAATTTTTATTTTTATTTTTATTATTCAATTTCAATTTATCATATGTTGTTTTTTTTACTGTGATCCTCATTCTTTTTATTTTTATTTTTTATTAACCTTATTGTGCAATTTCATCCCTCAATCTAAATTTATAGTATTATTTTTTATACTATAGTCCTCATTCATTAACCTTATTGTGTAATTTCATCCCTCAATCTAAATTTATAGTGTATTATTTTTTATACTATAGTCCTCATTCTTTTATTTTTTTTGTCCTTTTATTAAAGTTTTTTTCTATGTAATTTCACACCTTTTAATTGAAAATTTATAGGTGCCCTCTAATTTATATATATTTTTATTTTTATTCTCATTTTCTTAATTTTTTTTGGCTTTATATCCGCTTGTGTGATTATTTTTCCTCCAATTTGATCCTTTAATATTTAATTTATTGTAGGTGGAGTTTTGTGGTTTTTTCATGCATGATATATATATATATATTATTTACTATCTCTTTTGATTTCATTGTCCGATACCGGTTTTTACATATATAAATGGCTTTGTGGTTTTTTTATTTTCTTTTCTATTAGGTTATTTTAGTTTTATAACTTGGTTTTTTTATTTTATTTTCTATTAGGTTATTTTAGTTTTATAACTTGAATCATGAGTTTAGCAAAATTACTCAGGTTGGCTCGCCCTATATATTATCCAAGTTACATGTTTATCATGCTACCTCGGGTTAATTCGGGTCATTTCCCCCCTTTCTTAATCCAATTTCATGATTCTAGGGATTTTTTTCAAATTATCATGATTGCTTTTTTTATCTTAATTTTTATTCGTTTACTATCATTGCTTGCTTTTTATTGTTTTATTAAAATAAAACTAACTTATTAGACTTAGTCGTGACTATAAACTGAGTCATTGATTTTCTTTTTTATTTAGAATGCGATTACAACTCTTAAACATTATTTTTTATGGGGAGAAAAGTAGACTCGTGACATAGTGTAAGCCCACATTTATTATTTGACTAAAATTCATCAAATTATAATTAACAATCATAATCACGAGCAATGTTATAAAACTTGACTCGGCTTGATAAATCAACTTGGTGACCTAGCACTTAGCAAAGACCAAGTTTCATATTAAATTAAATAAAAATTGATTTGTTTAAAGTTGGTTGATCTAGTGGATCAATCCACAGCATAGTAAAGACCCATATGATATTTAGTTTGATTTTTTAAAAAAAAAAATTAATATAATTTCATTTCAACTTACAAAATAAATCTTAGAATGATATCATTATGAGGGGACTAGGATTGACTTGTCTGACCTATAATGCATGTCTTGAATTGTGTCATAACTCTGGTGAGTTTTATAACTATAATCATGAGGCATCTCATCCTTAACAAGATTATAGCATCTTAGACATTATTGAACAGAAATATGAACAATAATTCCGATTAATGGATTAACCGACCAGAGTACATTTAAAATAAATTTCACGTTTTTTTTTTTTTTTTGTTTCAGAATCATAGATATCACGTTTAAATATGGTCGCAATCTTGGTCCATGAGCCATCCGATATACCAGTAAGCACTAAATAACTGTAAGCCTGCAGCAGGTTGGAGCAAAAACTCAAAATGCCTCCTCGAGGGACCAGCTTGTTAGGAGAGAACGATAGCTGCCGACTTATTTTGGCAGGTGTTGGGTCAATACCCAAATTCAGGCTTCTCGAAGTAAATAATTTTACATTTTTTTTCGGATTTGATGAATTTTATTTTTGAACAAAACTGAGTTATGGACATACATTTCCAATGGATTTGATGCTATGTCACTTTCAAATTCGATGATTAATGTAAAATGAAATTCATATGACTGGCACATCTAAATCACTTTTTTCAATCATTTTTGGGAAGTCCAAATCCTAAAAAGTTTAAGCCAATGTTTTAATCATATGTATCAACCTCCAGGGCATGAAATGATGACCTGCTAACCGATATCATGGCTCATGTCGATAGATCGGCCCTGGCCTCTGTTGCTTGTACCTGTTCTGAGCTGCGAGACAGAGCCCATGACCAAATATTGTGGAAAGTGTTGTCATTTCAGGTGGCCTTCTGCTGCTCTTGAAGATGCAGAACGTCTGATTTCGGGTTCTGTTAAGGGTTGTTTCGACAAATTCTACTCGGATGCCTACCCACTTATCTTATATGATGAAGTTGCCAACGCTGACACATCGAAGCTGCCTGAATGTGCTGAACTAAGTCCCCACACTTCCCCTTCTGACCGTCATTGATTGATGTTTATTACAAGAATAAATGTGACCTTTCAAGGATTTTGGATGGCATACCTAAGGCTGTAGATATATTCAAACATGGACCCGTTGATACCAGCTGGGGAATGATTGCTGATGAGCGAGAGAAATGGTTTCTAAATTGTCCATTTAAATTGGGAGTACTCGACGTTAAAGATGAAAACAATGATGAAAGATTAGTTTCTCCTCTATCATCACTCAATGGAGCTCGAAAATCAAAAGAAGATTATTGCAAAAAGATTATAGAGGAACTCGTTGAGTCGGATACTAGTGGAAAAGAAAACAGGCAAAGCTGTGATGCAATTTTGACGCGTTATACCTGTGGAAGATGGTTTTCTGCCTCAGAAGCAGGCCAGATGCATGGTGATAATTATATTCAAGATGAAAGAAGGAGAAGAGGGCCTGCAATGGAGGGAAATAAGCATGAGAATTGAGAACATAGAATATAAGATGAGCAGATATTAGTTGTCATTTCAATGAATAAAATTCCCCACACTTGTTTCATTGATAGAAGTTCTGTATTATATACAGAGTAATTGGGAGTCTAATTTAGGAAACATGTAAATGACAAGGCTAAGTGTATGCTACTTTTACAATGTATAGCTATATAATTTTAAACTTAGAATCAACTTTAAAAACAGAATTAATGATTTAAAAACAGAATTAATGACAGAATATTGTCCATGATTTTAGGCTAGACATGCTCTATTATGGTTTGAGCATAATCAACACTTGCTTCCTTTACACGCCCCCGCAAGATTGAGCTTCTATCAGCAAGACCAATCTTGTTATGAAGCAGTGTCATATGTTGTTTGGACAATAATTTTGTTAACAGACCGGCCAGTTGGTCATGAGTATGAACATGTTTTATCTAGAGACTTTCTTTTTGCACTAGGTCACACACAAAGTGAAGGTCGATTTGAATATGCTTCATGCATGAAAGATTGACCGGGTTGAAGTTGAGATGTGTAGTGTCAAGGTTGGCATAAAGCAGATGGGGAGATTCTAGCACTGGGAATGCAAGATCCTTTAAAAGTGTGGAAAACCACATTGTCTCGGAGGCTGCAATGGCTAGTGCCTTATATTTTTTTCAACTTCAAGAAACGGGATTTAAGCCCAAAAAACTAATATATGCAGAGGTGGATTACGATCATCCACGTTGCTAGCCTAATTGGCATATGAGAATATCCTTAACACTGGATTACTAGTTTTGTGAATTTAAATACCATGAAAAATTATGTGTTTTGTAGTTGGCTTGTATATAAATTGAGAGAGCTTGTTAAGATATTTAGGCATGTTAAGGAGAGGTATTAAAGACAACCAATGATGCTACAAAATTATGAGCTATTTACGACAGCAGAGCCATCAACCAACTGAAGAGATTGAGTTCTAGAGAGAGGAGTGGAGACATCCTTAACACCACTTATAGATGTGATGGCTAAAAGTTCTCGAACATATTTATGTTGGAAGTGGAATAAACCAGCGCGGGTAAGAATCACTTCAATCCCTAAGAAAAAATGAAGAGGACCCATATCCTTGAGTGAAAACATGTTATCCAATTACTTAATAATCTGAGCCACAAGGTGAGTATTATTTCTAGTAATAACAAGATCATCAACATAAACTAGTAGATAGCAAAGATTGGATCCTTTATTGTAAACAAAGAGAGAAGAATTAGCCTTGGAATTATGAAAACCCAACTGAAAAATGGTATTTTTTAGTGTTGTGTACCAAGCCCTTTGGGCTTATTCCATAAATTGCCTTGTTTAACCTGCAAACATGGTTAGGTTTGGACAAATCCTTAAACCCCGGGGGTTGTACCATAAACACAATCTCAATGAGTTCACCATTTAGAAAAGCATTGTTAACATTTAGTGGCCACAAATCCCATTCATTCATCACTGCAAGTGATAATACCATTCTAATAATGGGTGGTTTAACTATAGGGCTAAAGGTTTGTTTGTAATCACTGCTAGGATGTTGATTATAGCCCTTAGCAACCAAACAGGCTTTGAATCTTTCCACTAAACCATCACCTTTCCTTTTTACCTGGAATATGCATTTGCATCCCACTGGTTTGCAGTGTAAAGGTGGTAAAACTAGATCCCAAGTCCTATGTTTCATTAGAGTAGTGAGCTCATCAAACATAGCTTCATGCTAGTAATGGTGAGAAATGGCTTGGCTTACACTTATTAGTTTTATGGTCAGAGGAAGAGGATGCTTAGATACTGTATAAACTTGTTTAGGTTCGAAAATTATGTTCATTGATCTAGTGATCATCTTGTGAGCGCATTGAAGTGGATCGGTGAGGTTTGAATTTTGGAGATAAGGATTTAGACCTATAAGTGTATCAGTAAGGTATAATAATGGCAAATTTAATAGAGAACTAGGTTGATTTTAAACTGGAGGAGGATGTGGTGAGTGATGATGGGATTTAAGGGTGGCAACGAATCAGAAAGTAAAAGAACAGAGGGTCCAAAATTACCCGAGGAGGACATAATAATGGCATATGAGCCTTCCTGGGTTGGTAATGAAACGGGTGCTCCAGATAACATTGACGAAGGCACTCTAAACTGTTAGGGGTTTCAAATAAGGGCAAAAGTTGTTAATTTTTTTGAGGTGACACAGAGGATACAGGGTGAGAAGGGCTAAAGTGCTGGTGATGTTCATCAAACAACACGTGGTGTGAGAAAAAAAAATCTTTTTATTTGAGAGTCAGAACACTAGTATGCATTCTGAGTTTGAAAATATCCAAGAAAAAACAAGCTTTTGATTTTGGTTGCATTTTATTTGAGTTATAGGGTTGTGTGAGGGGATAATAAATGCAACCAATTTTTTTTTTTTTTAGTTTGGTGGTTGACTAAAAAGAACTTTAAAAGGTGATTTTTCCTGAAGAAGAGAAGTGGGTTGTTTATTTATGAGATAAAAGGTGGTTTGAAAAGTATAGGGCTAGTAGGAAAAATCAAGGTTTGCATTATGAAGAAGTGAAAGACCAATTTCAACAAGATGATGATGACGATGTTCGGAGACACCATTTTATTGGGTGGTATATGGAACAATGGTGTAGTGAGTTATGCCATGAAACAAAAGATATAATTTTAAAGCTATAAACTCAACACCATTGTCGGAGTATAGTGTGTTGATGGATTATTTAAAAACAGGTTTCAATAAATTTTTTGAAATGTGGAAAAATAGTAGAAACACTAGATTTAGTGACCATTGGATAGAACCCTATATATTTTGTGTAATGATAAAAAATATATATATATTTTCATCCATCAATGATAGTATAATTTGCAAGACCCCACACATCCGTGTAAATTAATTCAAGAGACTCATGGCCTTGAAGACTATTTGGACAAAAAAGTTGTTAATGAGCTTTATTGATAGAACACGAATGACATAATAAAGACAATTTTTTTGTTCAATGAAGTAGAGAGAGAAAAAATCTTAACAAGATAATGAACAATTTTAAGAGTAGGATGCCCAAAACACTTGTGTCATCCATCAATAGAAGTCCATTCATGCATAATAGCAAACTTTTTGGATGTCATCATTGAGTTAGGGAAAGTGTAGGTGTCATCGTTACATGCTTTTTTTAGTAGAATCGTTCCTATGATCTCGTCCTTCATAAAAAAATAAAAAAATGAAATTCAATAAAAATATTATTTTATTTGGTGAAATGATGAATAAAAATTAAATTTTTACAAAGATTGGGAATATAAAAAATGTCAGGCAATGTAAAAATTTGACGAGGGGAGTGTAAAGCCAAAAAAACCAATACGTGAGACTGTCAAATCTAAACCATCATCAAGAATTACATCGTCAATCCTATCATATTCGAAATGAATCAATAAAATGGGAATATCGCCTGTGATATTATGATAGCGGTTATATAAGTAACCAATTTTTATCCTTTCCAATGAAAGTTGTATTATAATTAACAGAGACATTCTGTGAATGGTATTAAGGACAGAACTTGGCAATATGGCCCAACTGGTCCTAAATTTGGCATTTAGGCTGGTAATGCTGATTAGAATTATTAGGCCTGCCAAAATAGTTTTTGGAATAATATACATCACGTTCAGTGCTATTTCGGCCTGGGTTATAGCACGTGTATTAGCATGGTTGTTGAACGACCACGATTTACTCCCCTTTTGGGCTGACTACTTTGTCTTCGTGAAATTAGGAGAGGCAACCAATTGCTGTGTTGCAGTTTCCAGGCACCTCAAATATGCTTCATGTCAAACCAAAAGATCATGTAGCTCTTCAAAGGTTAGTGATGATTCTCTGGCTTGAATTGGCACTGCACTCTCCCGAAAATCTGGACCTAAACCATTTGACACACAAAGGGTTAGGCCATCATCTAAAATTGAATGATTAATAATGGCTATTTCATCAGCCAAGGCCTTCACAGTATAGAGATATTTTGTGATTGACTATTTTCGACGCTGGATTGAGATGAGTTCATCCTTTAACGGCGTAGCACGAGTTCATAATCTGCTAGCATATAGATTTTTTAGTTTTTTCCAAGCTTTATAAGAGGATATAGATTTTTTAGTTTTTTCCAAGCTTTATAAGAGGTCTTTGTTGCAGCAATTAGTGGGGTAGTTGAAGGAGATGTGAAGGCTAAAATAGCATTCAGGATAAGTTTATCCTGTCGAACCTCATAGGTTTTGCGCAGCTCATCAGTTGTTGTATCTGCAGATGAATGATATCTAAGTATGCCTTCAACATAGTTGAGTAGATCATAACCAATAAGAAGAGCTTCAAATTGTGCATGCCATTGAGGAAAGGTGGAGGAAGTCAGCTTTTCATTGATTTAGACAGTGATGTTGAGAGCAATTAATGGTTTATTTGCTGCGAAAAGAGGTTGGGTGTTGAGAATAAAATTTGGATTTTGATAGGAGGGAGAGCTCATGGTGATGATTGGATCTGTGACTCATTAGAGATTGGCAGCTCTGATACCATATAAGATGAGCAGATATTACTTGTGATTACAATGAATAAAATATCCCACACTTTTTTCATTGATAGAAGTTCTAGAAGTTCTGTATTATATATAGAGTAATTGAGAGTGTAATTTAGGAAACAAGTAAATGACAAGACTAAGTCTCCGTTACAATTTATAGCTATATATTTTAAACTTAGAATCAGCTTTAAAAACAGAATGAATGACAGAATATTTTCCATGATTTTAGGCTAGGCATGCTCTGTTTTGGTTTGAGCAGAATCAACGCCTGCTTCCCTTACGTAGAAGATGTCCATGTCAATGTATGGAGTGGTTTGATGATTCTGAACAAGGCCTTGTAAAACCAGCGCAGTACAAATCAGTTTAAAGCAGAAGAGAGGGATTCAGGAAGTATGAGAAACAGAAGAGAGAAATAATCAAGAGAAGAGAGTCCAGGGAAGCAGTGGCTGACAGATTTTATACATTCATTGAGATCACAGTTTTTGTAACTGTTTACCATTCTCTAAGAATAATAAACGATTCTGCACCACATTCTACTGACATGGTAAGGGCCCAAGTATGGGCTGAAGTTCATCTGGATACATCTTTTGCAGATGAGTGCCAGATTGGTACTCAGATCGAAGAAAATATGTCTCCATGAATCTTGAAGAATGTTAGAAGTAGGATATAATATAAAACGCAGAACCATGCTCTCACTTAAGGGTTCCTGGAGACAGTTTGCACGACATTATCCTTCAGGAAAGTGTCATGAATTATCCATTTAAGCTGGAACTCTTGGACCTTAAAGATGACAATAATAATGTTCAGATCTTAGCTTCTTTGTTATCACTCAATGAGACTGGAAAACCAGAAGATCTCAGCAAAAGAGATTTCTGGTTGAGTTCGATACTGGTGGATAAGCTAGAAGACAATATCAGTATAAGATCACATACAGCCGATGAGCTTGTAGTTCAACCGGCGCTAATCTCCCCCCCTTCGCCCGCGAGATCTGGGAACCTCTATCTTAAATAAACATGGCAAAAGTTTGTTTCCACACAAACTGGCCAGATGCATTGATAAAAGGTGTACGAAATTGAGCTAAAAAACATGAGCACTGAGAAGATAGTAGGCGCCCACGTTAATAGGAGTAGTTTAACAATTCCAAATAAATTAAGGCGCTAAACAGCCCACATAGAACAAATCGATGTAAAGAAGGAGAAGGGTTCCAGCTTTCCAAAAGCATGAAAACGGGATGAGAGAAATGATCCAAAAGGAGGGATTTCAGGGAAACATGGGCTGATATATTCTATACATCCATTAAGATCACAGTAACTTCTGTAATCTTCTATGCTCTGCTTGCTATGTTAGCATTCTCATATTGCAAGGACAAGTAAATTCTATCGGTTTATTAAAAGATTCTACACCACACAACTAACTAATTGTCCAAGAATTGGCTGAATTTCAACTGGATAAATCTTTTACAGATCATTATGAAGAAAACATCTGTCCACATTATGAATGATAAAATGGGTTACAATATAAGAGAAAATCTCTGCTGTCACTCAAGAGTTCCCTAGACAGTTTGCAGGACATCTTCAGGAAACTTTCTACTATATTCAGCGTGGTGCACTGAAAAGGGCTCTACTGATGATGCCAGTAGCCTCGATGTAGCGTTCCACACACCTAGAGGTGCAGCTACTTTCGCTCCCACTCAGGCTTGACCCTGGTCTTGTAATGCACTTTTCAAAGCATTTCTCCCTCACAGTCTGCATTGAAACAGAACTATAAGTGGACAATCTTGCACATAAATGACAGAGAAGCTATAGGAAAGTACATGACATCGACTCCCTTTTCTCAATGGGAATTAAATCAAGCACTGCCAAATGCTTCTAAGAAATGTGCCACTTTAAAATCATGTGTCAAAGTGACGACACAAGTGCTGCTAAAGACCCCAAATTGTTAAAACGGTTTTTGAGAGATTCAGTGATGTGCAAATGATATATGTAGGTACCTCAAGCAACATCCTAGACACTGCTCTTTATTAAGATACAAATTTGCTAACATGTTTCCTTCTGGCTACCAGGAAACTAAAGCCTGTTAATGACATTATAACATGATGAACTAGAACTTCGGTATTAATATCAGGGCACATGTATTAATGCAACCTCCACTGTAATTCTAATTACAAATAACTAGAGTAACCAGAATAAAACTTCTTCCAAGAAATTGAAGCTACACAAACTCTACTGCTAGGCTGAAACCCATCTACCTGTAAGTTCACCTTCATCGTTTCATTTTTCATAGCACATTAGTATATATATATGTGCAATAATCTCAACATCCACAACAAAGCTGCCACCTAAAATTATATTTTAACAATCAAAAATATATTTTCTAATTCCACATTTCTTCGCACAAAATTGAGCACGCAACTCAGGGCAGTCAACTAGACTTACACTCTAATGACAATAATATTGTTAACATTCACAAAAGCTCCCACATATAAACACAAAACAGGTATATTTATATACATGCATTATCTCCAACTCTTCAAACAATAACAAGCCAGCATAAGTAATTACTTATTGTAAACCATATAGATTAGATGTGTCAACCTCTCACGGCAAGTCACGGAATAATTCAAGACTGTTCCCAAAAGCACAAAAATTTACTAAATTAACATTCCACCTAAGTCCTTCTCTAATAACCCTTAAACAGAGGAGACAAATACCAATTCACATTAATCGGAAAGTTCAATATTATCACAAGCACGGGATAAAACCTCCAACCCTAAAATGCATTCCCTCGAATTGAAACTTAACCCTCACACTCACGTAAGAACCAAAATTAAAAGAAACCCAGTTAAAAAAAAATACATCCTTTCAGCTAAAAATCAACTAAAATCCATCTTTCATAACCAAAAAAATATCTATCTATGGCCATCCTTTATACCAAAAACACCCAAAGGCAAACAAATTTCCCTACTAAACCACCAAAGATCGGGAAGCAAGAAAAAGACTACGTCACAAGCCAAGAAATCATCATCAATAGTAGAAGCACATAAAAAGAGAGAAAGAGAAGGATTCATAGAGAAAAAGTAAACCTCAAGGAACTCCTGGGCATAAGCTTGTGCAAGTTGATTCTTTAACTGGTCCTTAAAATCTTCTGCTGACATTTGGGGTGACCCAGATCCCATACTTGAATGTGACGAAAACGAATCCATCACCTCTCTCTGCAGGCTCCGTGACTGTTTCGGTGCTGACAGAGAGGGACAGTACTTTCGATATAAACCCTAGGGAAAGCAGGATGATCTTTTTCTTTTTCGATTTAATCCTTAAACCCTTGTTCAAGGCCCATTTGATGTTGTCCTGAGCCAAGGCCTAGCCTGGTTACAAAACTTGTTGGAGCCCGTAAATCTAAATTTAGAAATAATTTTTAGTAAAATTAGCATTCCTTCTAGTTTTTTTTTACGCCATAACTCTCATACTCGACTTATACTTTAATAAAAACTGAAATATAAAAAAATAAATTATATAAATTCAAATAAATTTTTTTTAAAAGTATAGAAATCCTCACATTCTCTATTATTATTGTTATCTAATTTTTTTTTAAAGTATAGAAACAAAATAATAATCCTCACATTCTCTATTATTATTGTTATTAAAAAAAAATGAAAAACAGTAATAACACTGCACAATTTCTTTATCACCAACAATGATAATCTTAGATTCATTTTCTCCATGGTCATAGGCCGAAATGGCTAGAGCTTAAACTAACCAGCTTCACAGAGTCAATGGACCTCCAAACCCATCTTCGCAATTATTCATCAACTTATTCTACAAGAAATACATGAAAATTCTTTTTAGAATTAAACAAATTATCTTCACAAAAATATAATTGAGCTCCAAGTCTCCTTTCAACTAGTAAGGTGCGTCCATGGAGGCTTGCAGATATTCCTTTTCAACTTATATCATGGGGTCAATCTATGAAATAGTAATTGAAGTCACCTTACCATTGCTTGTGAATTGGGTTGAAGTTGGGCTTAAAGACAAGTCTCAACAAAATGCCATAGCTGATTTGGTCTTGGTGCTTCAAGTATTTTTTGGTCTAGGCAAAGCAAGCAGGAAGGACCCCACTTTGTTTTGATGATCAACTTCTTTCAAGGGGAGAGATCAAAATACAAGAAGAAAAAACGAGGTACGACAAACATAGAGAGTACTTGTGGACTCGTGGTTTATGGTTGCTATGATTCAAATGGTTGATATATTATCTTATAAATTATTTAAAAAATAAATAAAATAAAAGGGTGAAATGCACATTGAAAAACATTGTACACATACTCATAGTGCACTCTAAATTACTATATAGCTTTTTTTAAAAAAAAAAAAATTAGTTACTATTGTGCAATTATTAAAAAAAAATTAGTTACTATTGTGCAATTATCATTTTGCTCTTTATAAAAAAAAATAGCAAACTTGTTAATAAGGATAGTTCTATTTTTTTATAAAATTCATTAATTATTAGCAAATTATTCGAGGAGAATTCTACTTTTTATAGTTTTTTTTACATGGTTAATTTACTAAATAAGTCTAAAAAAAAATCATTAATTGTTATCAAGGTTATTTACATATTTTTAATCTGGTTAGCATAATAAAATGATAAAAAATCATTAACTGTTATCAAGGTTATTTACATATTTTTAATCTGGTTAGCATAATAAAATGATAAAAAATCATTAACTGTTATCAAGGTTATTTACATATTTTTAATCTGGTTAGCATAATAAAATGATATTAATACCCTTAAAAGAAAAAAATTAATAAATTATTAACTAATGACTATTTTATCTTTTCACAATGGTTTTATTGTTATATTTATATTGTTTTAGAAGCAATTTAGTTTTTTAATAAATATAAAATATTAAAAAAAGTGACTAACATATACATAACACATGTTAGGCATTCTGTTATCTTTTAGTGGTGCGTACAAAGAATTTAAACGATCAATTATGAGCTTCTATGGTGTGGTTAGTAACCTCTCTGTTCCTATTAAGCATGTATGGTGTTCTAACATTTGGTTTAGTGTTGACGGGCTTTTTTTTTTTTTCTTTCTCTCTTAGCCTCATTTTTAGTGCATAGCACTTCATAATTTCATACTAGCTATCTATTTTATTTTCTTTTCGTATTTGATCCATATTCTTTTTTTATTGAAAATGGTTTATAAAATTGGATTTTTTTTATATTCATCTTCTATTTTTTTTATGTATCAAATTTGCTTATCATTCTTCTGATTATTATTTGCTTTGTTTTAAAGAAAAAAATTTAATTGAATTTTTTTCTATATGTGATTTGATCCTCATTGTTTTTTTTAACAAGGTAGCCACTTAAGTCAATAAACCACACTAATTATTTTTTATTTATTAACATATATGGTAGTTGATTGATTTGACCTATACTAACCAAGTTTTTAATCTTCATTTCAAATACTTTATCGCATGATGAAAAAAAAAACATTATTCTTATATGTTTTTTTAATGCAATCATTGGATTTTGATTCGCTACAGTGAAATGATGATATCAAAACTAGTAAAATTCTAAATGCAATTAGTATTTCAATAGGGCACGTAGGACAAATATTATTGATTCAAACAATAATTATTTTTTTAGTCCTTAGGATTTTTTATGCTTTGGCTCCTAATTTTTTTTTTATTTAATCCTTTAACATTGATTTGATTTCTGATTGCTTTTTTTTTATTTGATCCTTTAACATTGATTTGATTTCTGATTGGTTTTGGTCATTTGTTTTCATGCTTGTATATAAAAGTCATGATGTGTCAAGGAAATATTATATCGCTTGGTTAATGCTCGATTTAGCGAAATAAAATTCATTTTCATTGATTTCAAATAATTACAGCTTTAGGGATTAAATTTTAAAATAAAAAAATGTTTTAGTACCTTTTTGCCAAAATAAAAGACTGATTTGTTCTATTATGGGGAGATTTAGGTCTTTTTTTATTTTATTTTGGTCCCTCAATTTTTTTTTTCAATTTGATTCCTTTAAATTGAATTTATTTGTTGTTTGATTTGGTAGTTTGTTTTGGATATTTTAATACAGAGAGTCTTGCAATATTGAGGGAAATTTTTAGGATTTAGTTGATGCTTGGTTTTAAAAAATAAAATTTGGTTGATATAGAATAATTAAGTATTAACATACTAAAATTAAAAGTAAAACAATTATAGTGTAATTGGATAGAGCAAATAAGCTGGGGCTAGTGGTACACACACACATTTGTAAGATGCCCACCATGTTTAGGCGATGCGTGTTATGTATCCTAGCAGTCAAACACCCACTTTCATTGCACTATTGGAAGTAGCTCGCAAGATCTTCCTATTAAGCTAATGCATGGTGGTGGTAAAGCAATAATTTAGTGTCGATGATGTTTTTTCCTCTTCTTTTTTTTTTTCTCTCTCTTATCATTGTGATTCATGCCACTCATGCCAAAATTAAAAAGTGTCCTATTATTTTATTATTGTATAAAATTTAATTCTTAATATTTTGATTGTTATTTGCTTTACTTTGAATTTTTTGTATAAAATTCGGTCCTTAATATTTTGATTGTTATTTGCTTTACTTTGAATTTCTTTTTTATTTAATTTTTTTCTTTCAATCTCATACATAAATGTTTGATTTTTTTATTTTTTTAATCAAATTTGAATCTTATTCTTTTGATTGGTATTTATTTTTTGTATCATTCTCATAATTATTATTTTTTTAATTTCAATCTCAGTATTTGATTTCATTTCATTTTTATATCAAATTTGATCACCATATATTTAATTTTTTTTTAAACCTTTTTCATTGATCTTTTTTCTTAATTTCATCCTATTTTGTTAATTGAGAATTTTTTTTCGTGAATTTTTTTATCTTTCCTTCAATGATCACCATACATTTAATTTTTTTTAAACCTTTTTCATTGATTTTTTTTCTTAATTTCACCCTATTTTGTTAATTGAGAATTTTGTTTCGTGAATTTTTTTATCTTTCCTTCAATAGGATAATCCTAACCTTATGACCCAAGTCAAAAATTTGAAATGTTAGCCCAAGTTGACTTATAACCTTTTTTTTATATCCTTTCTTGCAATTAATTTTTTTTTCAATTTTATCATTCAATACTGAATTTCTTTCAAGGTCACGAGTTCATGATTTTTTTATTTTTTTAAGAGATTATCTCAATATCATGTCTGAGGTCACGGGCATGGCGGATTAACCTGGATGTACTTTGGTTATTTTTCTTATTTTTTTTTCTTTTTAAAAAAAATTATTTTTTAAATCTGAGGTCACGGGCATGAGGGATTAACCTGGATGTACTTTGGTTATCTTTCTTATTTTTTTTTCTTTTTAAAAAAATTTATTTTTTAAAAAGTTTCACTCTTCAACATTATATTAGTTTGAGAATTGAGTTTTATAATTTTATTTAATTTATTTTTTTACAGGGTTATCTTAGTTTCATGATGAGATCGCAAATTTGGCTAGCAAACTCGGGTGGGCTCGGATCTTTTTTTTTTGCTTTCTTAAATTTATTTTTTATTTTAATTTTATCCTTCAATATTTTATTTATTAGGAATTGAACTTCAATTTTGTTTTCATTTTGCTTTCTATAGGATTATCTCATTTCTATTTAATATTTACTAATTTATTATTAAATAAGATTATTAAGACCTTTTAAGAATATTAGGAGAATATCTTTCCATGATATTATCAAGCGTTCATGTTTTGTAGTTAATCATTGTTATTTTTTTAATTTATTTATTTACCATCATTGTTTTTTTAATTATATTATTAAATGAATCGAGTTTAGTTAACCTAGTTGACTTAATAACCCAAATCTTTACATTTTTTTAATTTTTAATACTAGAATCATCCAAATATTTATATTGAAAAAAAAATTAGTTTGACCCGCTATATAACGCGTGAAACCAATCTAGTGTTATGCTATTTAACCTTAGTTACATATCAAAACAGATGAAAACAATTCGCTGCTTTTGCATTGAGCCCCTAAAATATTTTTAAAATCTCCCAGTTGGTTGAAAGTTATAGCCCTCAGTTTGCTGTCTCACACATGCGTTCAACTGGATTTAGTTGCCATAGAGAGTTCAACTTGCAACTTGCAGCTACCTAGTTGAGAAGTTTCTAGTTTTTAATTATAGCATGAATAATTACCTCCCAAATTAAAATTGAATCAATATTTGATGTCAATTAATATGAAAACGAGATAATATATGCATATTAAATTATATTAATTATTGGTGTGAATTTTTTTTCCAAAATTAACCATATGATTTGCTTAAAATAACATTAAATCTTGCCCTCAACTCATGCGTGAGAACACGAACACGCACATATAAAGACATATAAAAAGATGAAACAATTTAAACGAAAATTCAATTCTACTTTCAACACAACACGGGCATGGACGCATGCATATGCACCTAAGAACATATTGAAAGATAAAACAAGATAGCCGTCAACTGGAGGTGGAGTGTTCCAGCTTGGTGGTCCAGTTGAGTTTGAAAGCGGTGGTCCAAAACACATCTCAGCAAGGCCATGCCACATTGAGCTTAGCTTTCTTTTGTTTGTTTGCTAGATTTTTTCTGTAATGATGCTCCAAATCCTAACGTTTGCAATCAGCACCATGAATTGAACTAGCCTTTAACCAAGCAAAAAAGTTTTCCTATTTTGGATGAACACAAGTACACAAGATTAAAATTAATTAGTAGAAGAAGCTGGCGAAGGAAAAATTAAGCTTGAAAACTTGTGTTTCCTCTGTGTTTGTGTTACATACTTTTGTCAAGAAGTCAGAGAGATAGATCGAGAGAGGTCCCCCTCAAAAACTTGATGTACACGACAGGAACTTCCATATCCACTGTTTAAAGTTGAAGAAAACTGATGGAATCCTTTTATCATCAACAGATATGGCTAATGAAATTCTTTCACAATAACAGTGGAGCCCTATTGTCCTAAATTTATCTAGGGTGGGGAGGGAAGATGAAGAATAAAAAGGAAAGCTTGATAGAACTACAGGTTAAACATCAACTCGGCAGTCTTTTAATAAGAGAGCTAGCTAGTACACAAACACCTCTAACAGGTTACACACCAATGGTTATCTTCCCCATCCTCTAGCACATTCCCTGACTTATCATTTATGGATGATAGGTAGCTTGCTTGATGTGCATGGTACACAAGTTGTGATCCTTTCCCAATTCTTTAATTTATTCTTGTTATGTCCATGTTCTTTGGAAGCAACTGATTAGTTTCAAACAACAATTAATAATCTTGGGAAATGCATGGCTTGTCAATGAGATTATATTTGATTGATTTCAAAGATTAATGCTAAGACATCAATCAATTAATTAAAAGAAGTTCACGTGAAGATTCCTTAATTTCATTTTTCTTGACAAAAGTATGGGAGGGATTGACTAACTAGATCCAATTGATGATCGACATCATAATTCAAAGAATATTTATGAATTGAAATCTAACTGGAGGAGATTGCTTAAAATTCTTCTTACCCTACGGTGCTAGTTAAGTAGCCAAATGATCATAAGCTGGACTGCATTTATTTAGCCTTGATTTGCCATGGAACTCAAGCTTTATTGGAGATTTTATTAAACTATTTTCCTCTACCGATAGGTGGGAATCCCATTGGTGATCATGAGTAGGAGAATTGGGCAACAGCTAGATCAACAGCTAACCCGGCTTAATATAAATTGTCACTTGATTTTGTTTTATAACAAATATGGATCTAACAAATAGTTAAAAGGCATCCAATTGATAATTAAGACTTTTGAATGTTCAAAGGAACTTTTTCAATGACTTGTACATTTTCCTTTGAAATATATATAAATGCTGGCTTCGGAATTCATTAATGGTGTCTATGACAAGACTTACATACCCTAACCATGCATCTTGAGAAATTAAAGATCAATAGACAATTAGCAGCAGAGATTTATCATGAAGTTTACTTCCCTTATTGTATATTGTTCACTATTACAAACTCAAAAAATGACTATATCATGTTAAACAACATTGAAATGAACTAGCTAGGGGGTAATAATTAATTAGCTGAATTTATTAGGTTGATAACCGTTGTACGTGGTCAATGTTCTTGGTTAATTAATTAATCAGGCCTAAACGGAGTAATACTTTCTGAACTTTTTTTAATTCATTGGTACATAAATAATTAAACATTTTCAACATGTAATTATCTGTATTTTCAACGAGCTTATAACTCCACCAGCGGTTCTCTATATCTCTTTATATATCTTAAAAATTCTCAAATCTATATCTCTTCTTCACACACACATACACGAAAGCTAAAATTCAAGGTAGAATTGGGTTACTTTAAACACAAAAACCATAGATAGTGAGAATAAAAAAGATATATCTTCGTATTTTTTTTAAAAAATTATCCTAAAAATATTTATTTTATGTTTTCGTTTCTATCCATCCAACTAAATGTATTCTTGACTTTAATGATAATAAAGGGTATATATATATGGTCAAGTTTTTGGAGATACATGTAAGCATAAATACAGTAAAATATGAATCCATCACATCCTAACAAGATTGTGATAGGAATCTGTATAGGGCCAACGAGTCACCCTTCATTGGCTGCCAGATAATTGTCCTAATCTTTGCAACTCACTCTATTTGCTTGCTGCTACTTGCTAGCTACTCTCTTCACGTACCCCACTTAGCCTCCCACAAGAATTTTGTGCCCGCGTGCAGCCCCTTGTGTTCATCAAGATAGCGATATGCATGTATAATTATACCAAAGGAAAGGAAGTAGTAAAAGAAGGAAAATTGTGACAAGACTTGTAAATTTCTGGGCTTGGCTCTTTGAGTAGGGAGAATAAATCAACCGAGAATTGATTGATCGGTGTTTCATATGTAACATATGTGTGATTTTAAGTTTTTTCTTTGAGAAGTTAACCTGCAGTACATAAATATTTAGATTAAAGTTGTTTTTCTAAGTTAGTATTTAAGTTTTCAACTCATAAAAAGTTACAAACATGTTTGATTAGAGATAACTTTTTGACTTAAATTAAAGAACTGTTACAAACAAGGAAAGTTACAAATGTAATCAATACTTTGCTTGTAATTCTAACTTATAATAACTTCCAATAACTTGTAATTCATAAAGTTAATGAAATATAAATCTTTCGATCATATTTTAAAATAGATTATATCAAGCTCATGCATGAGGTGATTAACCAACAATTTTAATGTGCAACATGTATTTTTCCATAAACAAAGAAAAAAAAATGATTACAGACAATGAAAAGGCATGATTAGTTTAAATGGTTTCAATTAACACCACCCTTTCGTTCTGTGGTTGGTAAAGGGTTTATGGATTTCTAATTTGATTTTTGACAGCACTGACGAAAGCCAGTCACTGGCGGCTGAATGCGGGAATATAAGCTGTAAAGATAAAAGAATATTTTTCATCAGCTTTGATGTAGATAAATACTATATTTTATCAGTAATATGTCACATGAAAAACAATAAAAACATCAGAAAAACAATTTGGCTTGTCTTATGCTACAACATTTATTGGTAAATGCCATGCGGTACAACAGTCATTTTATTTTGATTCCACAAATTTTTGTGCAACAGACAACCTATGAGTAATAGCTTATTTCAAAATATCACTGTAGTTATTTTTTACAATATTTACAATATTTTTTATATTAAAATACTTTTTTTAAAAAATTACTTTTTAGATTAGCGCATCAAAATAATTCAATATATATATAAAAAATTAATTTTAATAAAAAATTAAAATTTTTAAAAACATAATTTACACTGTATTTCTGTATTTCCAAATAGTATCTAAGTGTTCATCAACATCAACATGATAATTATTGAATTTTAGTCCCTTTAGTAATCAAGGACGAGCTAGATCCTCCTCATATTCTTCGTAATCATAATATGCGATAAGAACCCAGCCAAGCAATCAATGAGGTTGAAAACGATATGTGTAATTATCAAGAAGCATTTCCCACATTTTATATATATATTCAACATGAAAAATATCATTCCTCTGATGGTGATTTAAGACCATGGATCCATAATGCTAGAGATTTATTTTACTAAATTTTGTCTATAATTGAAGGAGTCGCACGTAATAGCTTTTGGAAATCACTTTAGTACCAAAATTTTAGGTATGTTTTCATTTGAGTCTCTTAAAAATTATAACTAATCCAAAATCTTCAATTAAAGAATTCAGAATATCCCTCTTTATATATATATATATATATATATAATATCCCTCTTTATATATATATATATCGTAAGGGGTTTATCTTCACGATACAAGCAGTTATAATGACCATTACAGAATTTATATACATTTACCATGGATTCCCACATATATTTAGTAGAAAACTCTTTGCATTGTCAGAATCATTCATTCTTAAATATGGATCAGAATTATTCTTAATGTGTTAGGAGCAAGTGGCAATTAAGATGGTTTGTAATTATATTGGATTTGAATCTAAGAGTAGATTGCGAAAAAAATTAATAAAAAAAAGGCTTAAGACATAAAATTATATTAATATGAATTCTATACTTTTCTAAGATAATCAAATAATCATCAAATTTAATCATTTAAGCTATTAGACAAAAGCTTCATATAGAATTACATCTTATGTAACAAAGAAGGATTAATTCCAAAAACTCGATTATTATAAAAAAAAAATCAAATTTCTCCATATTGTTCTATCACATCCTTGGGCCCAATTTTTAATTTCTCGTGGGTCAAAACAATCTCCCACTTATTTAATAATACCGAAAACCATGATAAAAATAAAAATAAAAATAGTAAAGATAAAACTAAACCATCTAATCAAATAATAATTGAATCTGGCCCACCAAAGTCTGAAAAAAAATAAATCAAAATCCTCTTTATTCTTAGAAACATTTCAAAGAAGTCCTAATTAATGAAATGGCCATCCCAAAATAGAGATTACACATTTTAGTCTTTCCAAAAGCCAAAGTCTAGATTCTTCACGCGTCTTGATAAAACTCAATAGGAATAATACTAATATCTTGCAGTAACAGTTTGTTTAAAACCAATTCTTTATTATAATTAGATTTAATTATAATATTTAATTTGAATTCAATTGATAAATAAGTTTATGTAATTTTATTTTTTATATTATTCTTATTATCTTCATCTTATTTCTTTAAAAGTCTTTAAAAAAAAGAGCTAAAAAAATATTTTTTAAAAATTCGTTTTAATAGTAAATTTCTTTTTTTTTTAAATTATAAATTAGAAGGGTTGATATATTAAAAAATTGAATTCCATTTGGAATTCAATTTATAACACCGAAAAGATTCCAAACATAATATTTCATTAAAATCTTTAAATTGGATTCAATTTAGATGGTTTGAAAAATATGCTATAAGAAATTATAACTTCATATGGCCTAAAAGGGGGCACTCGATTATGATTTATAGTCATGTTACCAACTCAATTACCTAACTAAATTATAGTCTACGTGTACTCCATGAACACAAAGGAGGGAGATACATTAGGAAGATGCAATAATTAATCAAGAAATGCCTGTATCGTAATGGTAAACGGAACAATAATACTAAGACCAAGAATTTCAGGGACTGGATTAGCTCAAAGTGTTTTGTGTTTTTGAGATGCGAGCAAGAGATAAGATAACAAGTTGGGGTTAATTTGAAATGGGGTGTAAGGAACTGGTCTTGTTTATTAAATCAAGTCATTACTTTCAAAAATAAAAAAAATATCAAGTCAAAAGAATCAGTAATTACCATAATAAACTTGTAATTAATAATTAGTTAATCATAGCAAGTGATTAAGTTGTTGATTAGATCAATAAACTTAAACGTCACCCTGATGACGAAAGCAGCCAAACGGGTTAACGTTGATCGTATTGTCATTAGAATATTAGCTTTAATTAGTGGTTTAAAAATTGTACACCAAGCATTCACTAGAAATGGTTGGTTGATTAATTTATTATTAATTACATGGATTAGCATACAGTCCATTATATTAATTCAAGTGGGAGACTGAGTGGCCTAATAAGACAGACATGTTAGCATTACAAGATTAATTTTCAAATTAGATGTCAATGTCTAGCTTTGTCCAAATGCAATTCACATCATTATTCAAAATTAAAGACATGGGAATCGACCTTTTTTTAAGCAAGTTCATGGTGTGTGCCTTGAGTCTATCTGTGAGTTTATTTATTCTTTATCTCTTTATATACTATAGTGATAATGGCAGGTGAGTTTAGTTTGATAGCCATTTAATACGGATTCTAATTGAACAAAAAAAAAAAAAGGATTCTAATTGCTTAAGTGAAGAGTTCCTTCGGCATTATTTCATATAATTTGAAATTGTATTTCATTAATATTTTTAAAAATGATAAATATTAATTGTTTAAAAGCAATGTAAAATTATTTATTAAATTTATTTACTAATTTAATCTCTTAAGTTGATTTAATTCACTGACATGATATGAATCTTTGTGATTAAACATAAACATTTTTTTAATTAAATTAAAAAAATAAAATACAAAATAGTTATAGACATATCTTAAATGAAGTTTGAGTATAATCATCTCAATCTCCTTAATTGGTCCATATTATATATATAAAAAAGTTTAATTAATTTGATAAGATCTTTTATATTTAAATGCTATTAAAACTATTTGTGCACTTAATTATCTTAAATTTTTATCCAAGAAAAAGCAATAAGATCTCTTCATGTATAATTGAACGTACACATATAATTAAACACAAGTCATTCTTTATTATGTAAATGATCAAATTATTTGTGAATCTATTTTTTTTTTAAAAAAAAAACCTAAGACCTGACAAATCTCTCAAAGGTAGAGGGTATTAACTGCTCAATGCATTCCTTGTAATTATTTTTTAATCAAATTTTTTATATTTTAATTTTAAAATGACTTGATGGAAAAATAAAGTGTGTTTGATTCATGTGCAAAAACATCTACAATTAATTGGCCCACAGCAATAAACAAGAAGGCTCTTTTCTTATTAACAGTGTGTGTGTGTCTATATATATATATATATATATATAGAGAGAGAGAGAGAGAGAGAGATAGAAAGATGCCTAAGAATATCCGGATCGAGGCCATGCATCTTGAAGAAAAAAGCTAGAGGATGGGGACTGGAAGGAGCCTAGACGTCCTCACATGTAAGTGAAGAATTAAGGCATCCCTACCATTTAAGAGGAGGTATTCTTGTCCATAATTAGCTAGCTGTTTGGTTGCGAACATAATGCCTCACAATCTAATTGAGGACACTTCTGCTGTGTTTCCTGAATGGATTACTAATTCGAAAATGATTGCAATTTTGGCATCACAAACAAATTTGCTTTCTTACCTACAGTTTTTGGGTTAAAACGGTTAAGTACCCTTCTCATGCGTAATGGATTAAAAAAAATTAATGTAAAAAAATTTCTAAATTTGCTATTGTGTTCTATAGTAGAAAAAAATTATATAAAGATTGATTCGGTATATTTTGGTTAACTTAGCAAGTCCAATAATTATTTGGATAATCAGAAAACACACAATTTGTCTCAATAAAATTTCAAGATGATATATTTTTTTTCAAAAAAAATTAAAAACAACAATATATTGAATTATTCCAGGTCAAATAAAAAATATTATAAAATTCAATTTTGAACTAACCCAATATTAAAGGATGAAATTGAAAAAAAAATCAATTAAAAGAAAGGAGAAAAAAACTACCAGAGTCAACTAGGTTAACCTGACAAACTCATGTCATGAAAGCAAGATAACCTCATAAAAATAAATTAAAATAAATTATAAAATTTAATATTTAATCAATCCAATGTGAAAGATAAAACTTAAAAAAAATCAATTAAAAAAACATAAAAAAAATAACCTAAGTTAACTCGTTTAATTCATGACTAAGATCATGAGACTATGATAACCTCATAGAAAAAAAATAAGAAAAATATTATGACGTCTAATTCTCAACCACCACAATGTTGAATAATAAAATTAAAAAAAAATTAAAAGAAAAAACAAAGAGATGATTGGAGTCAACCTAAGTAAACCTAATCATGAAACTAAGAAAATCTCAAAAACAACAAATTAAAATAAGTTATAAAACCTAATTCTCAATCATTTTAATGACAACAAATTAAAATAAATTATAAAACCTAATTCTCAATCATTTTAATTTTGAAACATAAAATTAAAATAAATTTTAATTTAAAAAAAAAAAGAGGATAAAAAATAACCTGAATCAACCCCGGTTAACCTGCTAAACTCAATATCTAGATGATGAGATCGAAACAACTTTATAAAAATCAAACCAAAATAAATTATAAAGTCTGATTCTCAATTAAATTAATATTAAAGTATGAAATTAAAAAAAATAATTAAAAAAGGATCAAAAAACCTTGATTCAACTAGATTAACTCACAAAATTAATAATTAATACTAACAAGAGTCATAAAACTAGAATAATTATATATAAAACAAATTCTAAATAATAAAATAAAAAAACCAGTGTAACAAAGATAATATATATATATATATATATAACCACGGAAACTAAATTAAAAAGAAAAAAAAAGAAAGAACTATTATAAATTAAAAAAAAAAACCTTTTGGAGGAGGGGAACGGTGAATTGCCTTCCTAAATAAACAACAAGGCAAAAACAAATAAAGTAATAAAATGTGAATAAGAATTGTAAAGGAAAGTAATAAAGGAAAGAGATAAATTACATAAAAAAATATGAATAAAATTACATATATAGAGTTGTCCATAATATCAAGTTTCCTCTAAAAAAATAAAAAATAAAAAATATTGTACAATTGTGTCAAGAAAATAATGGCAATTAATTGTTTTGCCACCCAATGCTTTGGTCCAAGTGAACAGAACACCCCGTTGTCATATTTCTTCAATCACTCATGTTGTTGGCTTATAAGAACATGAAGTGATTGATGTGTAATGACTTCATACTTGGTCAATAAATTGGTTGCCTAAGTTTCAATGAAATTCAAAGTACCATATAAACATGTAATCAATGATATTGAAAATCCATCACTTGTTTTCTTGCATTCTTCAAAATTTGACCGAACCCATCAAGGAAATTACTCATCCAATTCACCATTGCTAGGGTTCATCTCAGTAGACAGATTGAGCCATAGCAGAAGCTTCATCTTTTCAGACATTAAACATGGCAGGGCATAGATTTGGGGATATATAGGTGGTGGGCCTATGTGGACTGCATGCCGCCCTGCAATAGAAACTGTTACAACTTTTGCTACGCCTGAGAGCCCTCCCTCGTATCCTTTTCCACCCTGTTGGCTAAAGCAGCAGGGTGATCCGTACGAATTAAATTGAAGGAAAAGCAAAGTCAAAACCCTAACAGCCCTAGTTACTTAGATATACCTTCTGCTTACATTCCCTTTCCTCTCCAGTTCCCTTCCTTTCCATGTATGGGGAGTAAAAGTTGCCTATGCGAATCAAAAAACGCTTTTATTTTTTTTTAATGATAATAGAGGATTATATTAAAATAACCATTTAGAGGATGGCGAAAGTAGATGAAGGAGAAATTATTTATTACAAAACCTAAAGATTGCTAAAAAAAAATGTAAAATTTGGAGAAATTTTTTTTTTAAAAAAACCAAATTGCTGTTAAATGGCCATCTACTAAAAATTTAAATATTATCAATTTATATGACTTTAATCCTTTGATTATTGATGTTTGTACATTTTCGGACACTATCTGAACTTCTAATGAAGTTATTACCTGTATAGCTAAAGTTTGAGTCATAATTTTTCAACCAGACAAATAATCAATGGAATGTCAAGATAAAATATGCTTCCTAATCTAGTTAATTTTTTTTAAAATTAAATTATTCCTGCTTAGCTAAATACTTCAAGTAACACTAAAAGTAAGAAGATTGCATGTTTTTCTCTTAAATTTACTCTTAGTCATTGTATGTCATTGGAAAATAAGCTCATCGAAAAGTCTTTAGGACACATCAAGAGATACCCCACCAAGAGATGAATTTTATTTTTAACCAAAAAATCCCAAGAAAACTTTTGTCCAATAACACTCATGAATTTCAAATAAAGATGAGAAGTCAAGTATCTTAATACATTTTATTTTTATTTTTTTTGCATTGGGTTTTAGATTTTATTATTTTTAGATCTTTTATCTCTTTAATTTTAACCATGTTGAAATTTAAAAAAAAAATCATGAAGAAATCACGAGATTAACAAAGCTATAAAATGTGTAATTAACAAAGTAAACATACTTTTTTCAAGTATCAAACCAGCAATTGTGAGACGAACGTTAAGATTATAAAATTAGTTTAATAATAAAAAAAAAGTAATGTAAATAAACAATAAAGTAAATAGCATACTAAAACTTTTATTGCTAGTTGGGGGTAAAAACAATTACGATTAGAAGCTCATGTTCTCCGAAACAGCTGGCTTTTTTAGGATCTTATGGGGGGGAAATGAAGAAATTTTTAATGTATACCACCCAGGACGATGACATTGACAAGTTCACATGAGCCCAACCAAATAATACATGAGGTCCCTACATATAAACACAGCCCTCCACTTCTTTCTCTTTCACACTCTCTCTCCCTCTCTCTCTCTCTCAAGAAAGAAGTAGCAAAGATTTAGAATTTATTCAGGAGGAAGAAAGGCAAAATTGCCTAACTTGAGAAGCTTCCAGGGAAATGCCCTCATAAGAAAATCACACACATATTCCCACCCTTGTAACTCTTATACTTGGTTTTTGTTTTTCACATTCTAAGGTCAACAACTAGAGGAACTTGCACTCTTTGAAACGTATGTGAAGGTGTTTGTTGTCTAGTTTTGGTTTCTCTTGAAGTCTTGTAACTTGGTCAAAGAATATAGCACCGACTGTCATTGAAATGGGAGTTATTGCCTATCTGTTTTTTTTTTCTTGGTCTTTGAGATTATGGAAGGAGAATAATCTTTAACCCTAAAAAAGTGATAGACTTTACTAGTACTTGTTTGTTTTGATAACCAATTTGCCTTCAAACACCCCCCTCTATTCTCGTTTTCTTCATAGAAGAAATCCATTGCTAGTTTTTGCTACCCTCCTTTGATTTTTACTTCTTAGCTGGCTAATATTAGATCTTTCCGAAGGAAAAGACGAGTTTTTTTTTTATTAGGAAAAACATGGAGTTTGGGTCAGGTTTTACGGAAGAAGATCAAATAAGTAGAGGAAAAGGACTCCCTTTTTCTTCTTATTCATCTTCTTCATCTCCTTCATCTTCTTCTTCTCATCAAAAAAACCAACTTGTGGTCCCTTTAGGCCAAATCTTTGAGAACCACCAAATGGGTTCTTGGTTAGGCAACAAGTATGACCAAGAAGATCAAGATACATCAAGATTTGATGAGAATGGAGCTTCAACCGCCGCAAAACTTGACCTTATGGATGTCAATGATGATGAAGAAGGGGGCCGAGGAGAATCTAGTTGTGTGGTGATAGAAAAGGAGCACATGTTTGATAAGGTCGTAACTCCAAGTGATGTAGGAAAGCTAAATCGCCTTGTGATCCCAAAACAGCACGCAGAGAAGTACTTTCCTTTAGATTCATCATCGAATGAGAAGGGGCTTTTATTGAATTTTGAGGATAGGAATGGTAAAGCTTGGACATTTAGGTATTCGTACTGGAATAGTAGTCAGAGCTATGTTATGACTAAAGGTTGGAGCCGTTTTGTGAAGGAGAAGAAGCTTGATGCTGGTGATATTGTGTCGTTTCAAAGAGGGGCAGGCGAATTGGGTAAAGATCGTTTGTACATTGACTGGAGACGCCGGCCGGATCCACCGGACCACGCCTCTCACCACCAACTCTACCACCACAACCACCCTTTCTCATCAATCCCTTGGAGCCCTTTACTCATGCGCCCGCCAACAGCACCAATTTTGCCAAGGGACCACCTCCACTTGTCTAATCCTAATAGAAATGCCTATTACAATGTTGGTGGTAGTTATTATGGTCATGGATATGGTAATTATAACAATGTGGTAAACCCTTGTTCATCTTCTGGGTCAGTTTTTTACATGAGATCATCAGCAGTAGCAGCAATTGAACCAAACCCACAAGAAGTTGGAATGGGGATGGTGCAATGGCAGCTAGGAGGAGGTGGGGTTGTCGAGCCAGTGGTGTATGAGTCGGTGCCGGTAGTCCAAGGGAAAGCAGCGGCAAAGAAACTGAGGTTGTTTGGTGTAAACATGGATTGCCCCATTACTGATCAATCTGATAACTATGATCGCAAATTGTCCTCAACAACAACAGCAGCAGCAGCAACATTACCTCATAATGCTACTATTACATTGCAGCCTCCTCCTCAACTTGCTTCACAGTCTCTGCAACATCCCCTCCACCAATTGAGACTCTATAGAGGCACCCCACTACCAGCACTGCCACCCTCCAATACCCAATTTCTCCACAAAGGGAAGTCATCCTCCTCCTCCATGTCCTTGGATTTAGATATGTGAGATTATTGATTCCTCATGAGGTCCAAAATTCTAAACTTTGCCATCAATAAACACAACAACAAGGTCCATACGAAGACAGCTAGCTAATTTGATCACTTCCTTTACATTAGATTTCTTCATTTCTTTTCATGTTCAACAAGACCCCATAAATCATAAATGTTGATTCTTCACCAGTCATTCCTTGATGACGATGAATAAAACAGGAATGAAAAGAATCTTATCAATGAATTAATAGTGCTGCCCACAAAGTGCACAAGGGAATTGTTCAAAGCAACAAGGGTTTTTCAAAGGATTTATTAGCCAGCTGCCAGAAAGCAAAAGAAACTTTGAGAGAGAAATCTATCTCTAGCATCTGCCACCAATGTTTCAAGTACTATCTTTCTTTTTCACTTTGTGTAAATATATGTAGTACATGTCAATAGATATAGGCTTATATCAGAGACATAGATCCATCCTTGTTGCCCAAGATTCCATGATTTCTTTTCTTTTTTGTAGGGCCTGGTTTCGTTTTCCTCAATATGTATCAACGCCATGGTTACCCACTTATTTTATTAGATTCCAGCATCTTATATTCCCTTTGGGCACTAACTATCCTCTCTGGAGTCTCTCTTTCTTCACTGATAGCTGAAGTATTTAGTAGTATAGCAAACTTTCTTGACTCTTGTGTGTAGACTGATCAGTACTGTAAGATTATTAGCAACCTGATATAATTTGTAGCAGCTTGTTTTCTTCTCCCTCTCTCTCGTTTTTACCTCGGTAGGTTGTTGTTCTTGTCGCTGGTTCACTGGACAAGGCCGCAGGTTTTGCAGACAAAGTTGCAGAACTTTATAAGGTAGTGTTTTCCTCTATTTCTTGCCCTCTTTAATGATTTTATCTTTAATTCTTGCTTCACGTTTAGTCTCTTCTTTTAAAACATTTTTTTTTCCTTGGAGAAAGTTCTTTAAAAGCCAATCAATCCTCATTATTTCCCTCACGGTCAGCCTAAAACAGATAGCTTAAACACTGGTTTTCTTGTTTGAGATTAGTAGTAATCATGTAATTAGTTGATTAGAATATAATTAAAAAGGCTAAGAGAGAGACATTACTACATTAAGTGGAACTTGCTGCTAGTTGCTGGTTGCTACTTACTCTTAAACAATTAGTATTTTGTTCAAATTTGCTGCTATAACTTTTGCTTTCACTTCACTATTTCGTTGCACACTCTTATGGCCATAAAACTTCAATCGTTAAGTTAATCGGCAATGAAGTTTAATTATAATGTAAGCATGCCTTCACAAACTTGTCCCTCTCAATGATGCAAATTAAACATGCATGATAAATTAGATTATCATCCCTGTAATTACTCTCTTTGATGTCATTTTCACTTCAAATAAATATTTCTTGCACTTGAACAACATGCTCAATATTGATTACAATACAGCTCAGATTATATATTTTGTTAAAGTCATTCTTAAAGCTCTAATTAATTATCTCTAGCTTTAGTCTCATGCATTATTCCATTCTTATCACAACTTGATAATCTTCATGATTCAAAAGAACAAACTAATTTTATTTCCAATTACATCATCATAATTGGAATCCCATTAAAGATACCTTTGCTAATAGCTTTTTAGTTATGTCTTTGATGTAGATGAAAATAAAGGATGATTGGAATCCCATTAAAGATACCTTTGCTAATAGCTTTTTAGTTATGTCTTTGATGTAGATGAAAATGAAGGATGACTGGTTTGTTATAAGTTAAAATTCAAAAAGATTAAGAATATTATAAATATAAATATAAATATAAAAATACATTCAAAATATTTAATTTTATTTATTATAGTCCCTACAAAAATGCTAGCTATAAAATCCTATTTATATTAGTTTTAGGACTAAACGGAATAAAAAAACAAAATTCCAAAACTAAATAAGAAATAAATTTAAAATCTTAAACTAAATAAAAAACACAATTTATAAACTAAATAAGAAATAAATAAATAAAAGTTATTGCATCAGTCTCCTCTAAGTTAGAAATAATTCGTTCTCAAGTACAAATTGTTATTATTGTCATTAAAAACATCATTAATGACATCATCACTAATATTAATGTCATTGTTTATGATATTATTTAATAATATAATTATCATTAACATATATATTATAATAATTGAAGGAGAATATGAATCTACATCTATCTAACTATAAATATGATGGCCATAAACAACACTTCTTTTCTACCTATATCTAATTCATTTGAGTTTTTTAAAGTTTCCAACTTGCTGCTTGCTTTTATTATATTTGGGTGTTATGGCAATAAGCCTTAGTTGTTGTGGAAACCTGCAAATTACCTTTGGTATTTAAAACACCATAATGAGTGCATAATAATAACTTTTTTAACAATCATAAAAATATTTTTTTCCTTGAAGAATTCATGTTTTAAGTATACCTAAAAAGAAGAAAGTGTGCCTTCATCTTCTTCTTCATCCTTTTTCATTCACAACTCATGAGCTTTTCTTGTCTCTTGTGGGCTTGCTTCAATTGTTTCCTCCATGAAAAGCATAAACCCTTAATCTAGTGTTGATGAACTTCATCTTCATCTTTTTTAGGATCTTCTTGTACTCAAAGATATTCTTGTACTCAAACATATATTCTACTCTTGCAATCAATTAATAAACTTTTTTATCTATGAAGTTCCTGTAAACTTAAAGAGTTTTATATAAAATTTTAAGTTTTCATGAAACTCATTTCAATCAAAAGATTGTTTTCTTAGTTCTCGTCTCTAAAATAGGTTTTTAAAGTGGTTTATAAATCCATAATCACTCTCATCATAATCCTTCGAGTTTCTTATTGCTGCTAATTAATGAGTTAATTCTATTATCTATCTTTGTACATCTTGTATTATTAGTTTCTAAACATCTTTTATTTGGAGACAAATTTTTTATCCCCTCTTATATGAGCATGTTATATTTTATAATATTTTTTTATCTTTATTATTCAACAACATACAACACTAATTACGAGAAATTATGGAGCTTTGATATTGGACATAGACAAAAACAAAGGATAACCGAGTTTATTAGAAGTCAAAACCTCCCAAGAAAAATTAAAAATACCATAACTATAGAAAAACATTTAAAATATTTAATTTTACTTATTCAAGTCTTTCTGGAAAAATATTTCAAGTCTTTCTGGAAAAATATAAGTTAGATAATTCTCTTTATACTAGTTTATGGCCTAAATTTAGAAAGAAAAAGTAAAAATATTAAATTAAATAATTTCCTAAACTCGAATAACTAAGAGAAACAAATTCCTAAATAAATAAGAAAATAAATAAATAAATAAGAAAAGGCGCCTGCATCATGCCTTTATTGACGACGAAAAAGACAAGTGTAGTTTACTTATTAATAACTAGACAGAGCGCGAATTAATTTGAGAGCAAGAATTGCAAATGAAGACATAATTGAGTCCAGTCATAATAAACCATTGGTCATGCTACTTAAATATATGATGCTGAATATGGATGGTGCATTAATGACTCAAAAGTATTTTGAAAAATTAATAAGGATAATTCATGTAGTTAGAAGCAGGAGCTGACAACTATTTAATTTCTCTCTGAAACACTATCGTCACACTATCACCTTTCCCTTTGGATTTTTTATCTCTCTGATCTCTCTATTTAAGACGACATACTTCAAGTTTGGATTCAATCAACTCCTAAAAATGTTAAGTATATATAATCATTTTGTGAGAGGAAACATTGCAGTAATTTAGCCACCGTTTGTTCTATGTATTAGCTTGTCGTTCATCTGCAGTGGAGAGAGCATGTTCGCCAGTTTTCATTCAAATTTGTTAATCTCGCTCACGAATTTTAGGGCAAGAAATTTTTTATCCAATTACAACTTGAATTTAACATTCAAGTATTTTATACTTTACTGTCCTTGATAGTAGTCCATCCCCATGTATAAGACATGGAGGAGAAGGGAGAACTAATTACCATGAATCCTGATCAATCAGATTAAGCATGAATTAATAGGCAATATATATATATATATATATATATATATATATATATATATATTTCCTTCTCTAGTGCCCATATCTTCAGCAATTGCTATCATTCAAGTAATCATTATAAGAGCTAGCTTGGATAAGGCGATGCACCATTGTCATGACCCCTTTTAAAATCGCAAGTTAGGTTGCAGAGTTGGAGCAATTAAAGGATAGGTTTGCGGCAGATGAAGTTCCATAACACTCTCTTTGTTGTTGAAAAATCTTGATGGGTTTCTAATGAAGTTCATATAAGATGTGCCCTCTTTGGAGCCATAAATATTGATATTTGCGCACTCACTCTAGCGATTTAGTGAGAATTAGCTCTGCATGATGCTTGAAATATATATTATCACAGAGGACTTGAACTGTACTTACAAGATCTTTTTGTTTGAGTTGACCACTTCTGTGGGGTGCTTGTCGATAATTAAGCGATAAATTGCAAACAGAAATAGTTACATTATGTTCATGCTCCTAGATGTTAGAAGTCTCGAAGGTAAACAAATCTATATACTATACTTTTTGTGCTACATTGTGATCATTCATGCAAGTGGTTTCTGCTAACATAAAATCTTCGAATTTGCTTCCAAATTTCCAGTTTGCAAAATGCTTTTGAATTTTGGGGTACCGGGTCGATCAGTTGCATGCCAAATTGATCACTGTTATTGATACTGAAATGCCATTAATGGAAGGCCTCAGCGTTCTAACTTTATACGTGTAATGGGCAGTAGAAACTATATATATATAAGTATTTCTCTTAATTACTTTGACTTAATATTATTAGATCATGTACTCATCCAAGTTGAACTTATCTCTAAATCATAAGTGAAACACTTCTTACTAACCTATAATCAAGAAAAAAGATGAAATAAAGTTATAAAAAAGTATTTTTCCGTATTAGTTTAATTAAAAACTAATTAATTTCTAGCTGGCCAAATACTTTCAAGCGATGCTAAATTAAATGAATAGGAGTTACCAAAGCTCTTGCTTAAGTAGTAATTAAATATATATGTAAAATCATATGTTATTGAAATTAAGGTTTAGTGATCTCTGTGCTCGATTAAGAGTTATATGATACTTGAAGTTAAACCAGAGTCTTTAATCTCATAATCCACCTGGGAAATAGGTTTCCTACGAATTCAAGAAATAATGTTGTGGTCAAGAGACTAACAACAGAATGTCATTTAATCTTAACTTCAATGTAAAGACTACATGGAAAAGGAAAAGGCAAACGAAATTAAAGAGGGTAAATCACAGATTCATATTCATATATATATATATATATATCAAAGAAGAGTATATATTATATATATCATTTAAAATAAATATTTTAAATTTTGTGTCTCAAATGGCCTTATATATTCGTATCATGATGAATAAGAAAAGGTGAATAGTGTTAGTGATGAAGTTAATTAAATAGACTCTCTTCTCTCCTTTCTATGTGTTTTTTTTTTATATGTAATTTTAACAATTAAAACATTTTCAAATTAGTTTTGTGCTGCAGAAACAAATCTTGAGCTTTTCTTTTTGTTTTTTGATCTGATTTAAACATGACATAGCTAGTATCTCTATCCAGACTTGTGCACTCACGAGAGGCAAGAACCAGTTATCATCTCATGAGCAAATAATTGAAGGATAGAAGGTGTTTTTGATAAGAGCAGCAGGTACAGAACTGTATACCGTTCGGCACAATTACCCCATTAATCATATCAGTTCAACTTTACATCAAAAAAACTGTCACCATCTCATTAACTTCGACAGTGACATTACGAGGTCTTGGTATGGTTTTTAGGGGAATATATCATTACCAAGCAGCACTGGCAAGTTCAGAAATATGGTACACAAGAGATACCAAATCAAAGAATACTGTAGGGGCAGGGTGTTTTTTTTAAAAAAATATTTCTTATTAAAAATATATAAAAATATTTTTTTAATAATCTTTTAATTTTTAACATTAAAACATTAAAATTATAAAGAAATATATAAAAATATTAATTAATGTTAAAAATAATTTTAAAAAATAAAAGTTATCACGATACTACTACTCAAAAATTAAATCTTAATTTAAAAATATTTATTACAATTTAAAATTACAAGTAATATATCTTAATTAAAGTAAGCAATAATTGATGTCAAAAATCATCACATTCTTAGGAATCCCAATCATGGAAAAATCGCAATTCAAAATCACAAGTACTATATCTTAATTAAGGCAAGCAATAATTGGTGTCAAAAGGTTCAAAGGGACAAGAAAAAAGGGTACAACTACTTGATCCTATATCTTCATCCCCTTAGTTAACATTAACACTTTAAGGTTACAAAAATGATGTTCTAACTTAACGTGGAGATAGAACTTTATGTATCGTCCTTAGCCAACTATCAATGAGGAGGAACACGTTGAGAATTTAAGTTAAGGAAGTAGGTTGTTTAGAGACTGATTATTTTTAGAACATTTTTTAGGGTAAAAAAGTGTAATCACTTATTTATCATGCTTTAAACGAAATATTTTAGGTTTTTGATGAAGAGGAACTCGAACACACTCTTTGAATATATTGCATAAATCATGGATAGGTGGATTTGATGGAGAAGATAATTTCTTGACCTTGAGGTGAGTGTTTTGATGGAAAGAAATAATATGATAGATTTTATAATTTATAATCTTATATGTATTGTTTATATCAAAGAATTATGTTTATTGTTTTTTATCACATCTACAGGTGTATATTATCTTGTTCTTGATTTTTATTAAAGAAATTGGAATGGTGATATTCGAATTCATAACTACTTGGTTATTAAAACTCTGATATCATGTTAGTGGTGATATTCGAATTTATAACTACTTGGTCATTAAAACTCTGATATCATGTCAAAAACCATCTTAATCGAATAATTTAAATTATTAAATAAAATTTTAAAATATATTAGATTTGTTGATTAGTGTAATTTGGTGTATAGAACTACTTTGCTTGATAATGATGCATGGAAATTAGACTGCTAGTTTTGAAGAATTGAAACATTGAAATTAAGGAATCGAAGAAAAATATGCATACCACATCTAACTATATCAAACCATCTAATAAAATGGGAGAAAAAGATTAATTAATTTGTTTCATCCATACCAGCTCATGATTATATCGCTAATTTTTCCGCCTGAAATTTAGTGCTGACCTAAAATTTAATTTGATTTAAGTTATATTTTTGTATTAAAAGTTTTTATTTAAAAAAAAAAATTGATTCATTTAAGACTAATTGGCTGACTACAAACTATATCACGCCCGCCTCCAAATTAATAGTCCTCTCACACTAGTGGAAATAATTGCCAAAGACCTTTTTGTTTTCGTAATTTCAACGAAAACAATTAGAGAAGAAATTTAAATCATGATACAATATTGTTGGAAATTAATTATTTTATGTAGACCGAGGCATGCAGTTTTTGTAGACTAAAGAATAGAAAAGGAACACGAATATATAATGTGGTAATTATTATTATTTGAAAATATTTTTTGTTTGGAAATAAATTTTTTATTTTTAAAAAATTATTTTTAACTTAAACACATCAAAATATTTAGAAATATAAAAAAATTAATTTAAAATAAAAAAATAATATTTTTAAAAAACGTTTGAAAAAAAAAAACTGTAATCCGAAATCAGAAGATGAGTGAACATGGCTGTGCCGTTTTTGCTACAATAAGCTAGTTGTTGATGGATTTCTAGGCGTTAGATAGGCAAGCACACTCTTTCACATAGACTCGTCATGCACTGCATGTACATAAAAGATGCACAGGATAGGGTCCAGAGCTCTGCTGGCCATAGCATCTAGAATCTCTACATGGTTTGTAGGAAACCACCCAGAAAGAGACCTCTCAGTTTATTGATTAGTATGGATTATAATGCACAGCTAGGGAGGGCTGCCCTAGAACCAGTGGTCAAGTACTTACTCTAGACCACAGAGCCACCACAGCAGAGAGGCAACAACCCCATCAATATTTTGGACAATCTCTTGCTATTTTTATGCCGTCAATTTCATCAAGTTAGAAAACTGTTCTCTGATCCATAGCAGCACTTTGTACACTTTTTACATTCACTTGGTTGGGAATTGGGATTGAATGACTTAGACAGCTAAATTAACCAAAGACCTTGTAGCCCCACTCTTGTTTAATTTTTAGCTAGTTAATTCCTAAATGGATTCCAAAAAACGACTTGTCCTATCACTAAAACCTAATTAATCTAGAGCTTAATATTTCCGGAGCAACATTAAAATGCTTGCTTCATCACTGTTTGTGGTGCGTGATTATGCAAGGTAATCGTCTATTTTGAAGGGGTTTAAACTAGTTAAGGAGCCACCAATGGCAACTGCGTACACAAGAAGGTTGTTGATTAATAAAGTAATGAAAATAAACTAGGTAGATGCCAAGTTCTCTAACACATAAACCTAGGATATATAGAGAGAAAGACGTCCCCACTCTAGCTAGAAAGAGATTGGGTACTAGGGTTAGGGTTCATAGGCGGAATCAATGACGAAAATAAAGAAAGAAATAGTAGAGAAAAGTAGTTTTCCGTGGTTTTTAATCCATGGTCTTCATATATTTCTCTCTTTCTATAAGTTTTTTTTTGCTTCATTTCTTGCATATATTATTCTAGAGAGACGAGTGAGGACGTGCACTCTCCTCGGTGCTCCCACTCCCTAGAATTGCATGGACCACGTTTGATATTTATTTATTTATATTCTTTTTTGCTTGTAATGCATATAATTCCCCGTGATTGTATAGCATACCATACCATACCATACCCATCTTTTCTTTTGACTCTATTATGGATGTTAAAGAGTAAATTACTTTTTACTGTTAATAGTTGCTTAAGGCCATAAAGGGGTTTGCCCTTCACCTTATTATTTTGGATTCAATCCAAAAAATCTCAAATGTTTCATAATAATCTTTGTCAGTTTCTCTCTCGAGCCTCTTTTTTTTTTTTGTTGGGTTCAATCCAAAAATAATAATTTATTACGAGTACTCGATTTAAGGCATAAAAGGGCTTGCTATTCACATTATTATTTTGGAAAAATCCATGAGAAAAAACAAATTCACACTAGCCAGTTCTTATTGCATGAACAGTATTGAAAATGCATCATCGTTGGGAAAAAAAATATGAATGGTAAAGAGGAAAAGACCCTCTTCTAACTTTCTTTACTTTTTATTTATATTTCTATGCTGTAAAGTGTTAAAGAAGAACAGGAAAGGATTAAAGAGTGATAGAAAGAAGAAAGTAAGGAGCATGTCACGCTTTCTTTCCCCATTCTACACTGAATATTCCATGTCCCTTAAAAGCTAAAATGGACAACATATAGAATCTGGACTGTCTTGATAATGAACATGTCAAGAAATGAATGGCTAGGATATATACATATATATATATAAGGGATCACACAGTACTTTTTACCTTTTGGTTTCGTTATGGGATCATATGAACTTGAAGGGAAAGGGATTAAGCAGCAGAAAAAGAAGAGAAGCAGAAGTAGAAGAGAGCAGGTAGCACAGAGAGAAAAGAAAAGGAAGTAAAGCTATATATATATATATATTCAGTGCTTGCAGCTATATACGGCTTTCATATTATAATTATGGCATAGCATTAACAATATTGCCAGTCTGCTGCAAAGGGTGGCAGCAGATCCCAGAAAACAACCACAATTATATAGGGCGGTGTTGACAGCAACATCTCATTATAGATTCACACGCCCCCTCCAAAACAGCCGTAAAGATAAAGGAAATCCATATACATCATGTATATATATATGTGTGTAAAAATGTCATTTTCGAAGATAGCTTTTGCTCTGATTAGCTTTTGCTCACTGAGTTTAAATCTTGATCATGTATGAAACCTAAATTAATTAGCTTGTTCTTTGTGAGTTGCCCGTTGACTACCAAACTAGATCCCAACGAGTTTCTTTATTTTAACAGGGTTGTGGTTGACAACTTATTGACCCACGAGTTAACTCATTATTATACCATGGACAAGTTCATGTGCGGAGCTGGGCTCAGAAGTATGAAATGAATAGCAAAATTAATTATTACTTGGAAGGAGTAGACTGAAAAGATGCATATAAAAATGCATTCTGTGATGTGAGATGAATGAAGGAAGGAGGAGATGATAATAATTATGGGGTTGGTTGGGATGGGTGGCTAAATTTTTCTCAGAAATCTCTGACCCCCCGTGATGGGATAGGGCTAATATTTTTTGTCCTACACATGCATGGATCTCCCTCGTTCAATGCCGCGTGCTAAGATTTTGCTCTAGGTTATCAGCTTTTATATATATATAAATGTATTTTAATATATAAATATTAAAAATAAATTTTAAATTTAGCTTGTTTATTAGACGATTATAATTGTTTTTTAAATAATTTTTTATATTAAAATATATATTAATAATATTTTTTATTTATTAAAAAATATTTTTAATATAACACATCAAAATATTTAAAATGTTAAAAATATATTAATTTAAAATAAATTTTAAAATTTAAATTTTTAAAAAATATTTTTAAAGACAGAATCGAACATGAAAATTTTTCAAGGCTCAGCTGGCCAATCCCCTGACGTTTCCTGTTTCGTCTCTTCCTTCACCCCATTTTGTTTTTCGTTTTTTTTTTTTTTGTCTTCACTCTCCTTAGCTAGAGTCACAGAGTCCCTCTCTTGTGTCTACTGTATACTCTTTCTTCTCTTTTCCATTGTTGATTTACCCCTGCCATCAGCTCTTCCTGCTTGCTTCCTTCTGTTCCTTTATCTTACCCCACCAGCTTTGTGATGATAACTATAGAATATATTACTTGGTTTCATGAAATAATGATTAAAAAGTATATGACCATGTGAACCATATGGAGAGAGAGAGAGAGAGAGAGAGAGAGAGAGAGAGAGAGAGAGAGAGCAAAGGTTTTTTTCTCTTCTCATGTGCTCAGCATCGATCCTTGAATGATTATACAGTTTCTGATTTCTTTTAGGTGCAAACATTATAATTAGGATAAATTAATTAAGTAGGGATAACAATGGCTATTCACCAGTCTGAATTTAGATATTCATACTTTATTTATCAGACATATATTATTATTAGTGTATTTTACAAGATTAAACAAATATAAATGTTTTAAATATCTATATGTAATACTAATGTTATATTTAAGTCGAGTTTATCTCGTAGTAAAAGTAAGTTTTTATCGTATTTGGCTAAATTACCGACTCTGAAACTAAATACTGATACTTGCATATTTTGGAGTTATGGTACGTGGTAACAAATTGATAAGGTAAAGGTCCCCCCTTACAGTGACTTGTCACATTTGTCCTTGTGGCTGAGCGACTTCATGGGTTGTCCTTGTACTTTTCAAAGTCCAAGTGGGCATGCAAAATGTAAGCCTGGCTAAAGCACTTGATATTGTGGTACCACTCCACAGTAAATGAGAGATAAATGGCCTTGCTTGCTCCTACCTCTCCAATCTCTGGCCATGGAGTTTCCATCTTATGTTCTTTATATAAAGAAAATACAAGGAGCATGGACTGTGATGAAAAGCACAATGAGCAATACATGGTTAGAAGGAATACACCATTTATGAAAAGCATTCGCGGATCCCTTTGACATGAGAGCAAATATTATTCTTCTGAACTTTTTTGCTGGTTCATTTTCAGCTGTGTTGATAAATCATGCTGATGTGCACAAATTAGAGGCTTCAGGCCCATGTTTCAGTGGCAGTGTGCATACAATGTCAGTCAGCTTTTCAGCGTGTGCTTGGGATGGATTGAAACCTGGCACTCCCATGTGACCGATATCATGTGGTGGTGAAACTGAAGAGTCAACGTGGCAAGGCCACTCCAGATGCTATGACTCCACTACTTTCTGCTTTCCTAAAGTACTGTTGGTATCCTATGTGATATCACTCCTCTGCCATGAGTCACATACATGCGGAAATCGGTTAAGCTACTTGTGTAACCAGCCAGGCAGTGCTTGGATTCAGCTATTTCATACCAGAAGGTAAAAACAAGAAATGATGGGATACGCCATGGTGGTATCTCTCAAGCCCATGTAGGAACAGAGCTAGGCCATTGAGATAGAAAAATAAGGGCTATCATTAAGAGGGTTCATACAAAAAGCCCTGGTGGATGCATCTTTAACTCTAAAGCCGTGTAATTTGGGCTCTTCTAATTAAAAGCTGCAGGGCAAATATGGTGCCAGACCCATAGCAAGAAACTGTTGCCGGGTCACAAATTCACAAAGGGATGGGAGCAAGTCAAAATGCAAAACTAAATCAGTTCACCAAAAACAGACTTCCAAAACGAAGCATAAAACAAATTAAACGACAACTAACCAAACACTATGTCAAGGGCTTTTGATGCTAGGTTCTGTAGCCTAGTGATATTTCCCCACTTCAAGGGGTCAGCTTGAAGCATATGATTGTTTGAACAAGAGCATTTACTCTACTCAAGGGAGAGCAGAAGGTTGCATCAAAAGACCTCAGGAGAGAGCTCAGGTAATTACTATATCTTTCACCTCACTGCCATCTTTACTTATTACATCTCAGTTTTCATACCCAAGACACAAGCTTTATACTTCATGGTACAAAGAGCTGCTTCAGCCTCAAGCCACGAGTTCTTGTAGAGCAAAACTTGAGGGTTATCTTCTTCCTCAAGTTGTTGATGTCCTTCCAGAACCTCCTCAATGGCCTGAATCAACAACAAAGAATGCAAAGATTTGGCTGCTTAATGTATTCACTTTTCTTGAATCATTCATTCCTTGCCTTTAAAGAATCCAAGAATCTATCCCTGAAATCAGTAGAACAACTCTTCTGCTTTTCATGCTTTCTTCTGATGGCCAAGCTCATGGGAAACTATCACAGCTTTTTCCCTTTTCGCTTGAAGTTCCATGTTCCAGCACTGCTGAAGACATTATTCAGGTTCTCAGCAAGTAAAAATGAATGGCCAGATGAGATATCAAAAGCAACACTGGAAAAACCAAAGCACAAAATGAGAAAAAAAATCATCCTTCAACTATAAACCAGAAGGACACAAGTTATTTTTCATGGAGGAAGACAGCAATTAATATGAATAAACAAAGTTTTGTGCAAAAATCATATCGGTTGTGGGTGATGAAGGTATCAAACAAAAGCCATTCTCAAGAAAAATGAAACAGTGAACTTGATTGTTACTAATAGCACAAACCATTGCCTACTTGACTATAGCAAGACAGCCTTGATAATTCCACAATAAGCATTATGCAAAATTTATAACCATTCCAAAACCCATTAGCAGCCTGAATATGCTAAATGGAAGTCGAGAAAGAATTTACTGTAGAAAGTGAAGTTTTTTCATCACCTCGAATCAGATCCACTAATTTTAGAAACCAAAAAATCCATACCTTGTTTAGATCAGCTGCTTTCACAACACAATATGAAGCGTGAGGATGACTATTCAGAAGTCAGAGGATGCTCTTGAACCCTGTTTCTGATACACGCATTAAGATTACAGACAACGCGCTTCATTATATCATGTTCATGTTCATTCAGAGAATCTAAATCATATGAGCAGTTTTGCATAAGCAATTTTGACACTTGATTTATTGTTTTAACCACTATTTGAATATCCAATTTTGGATGTGTGCACAAAGGCTTAGTTACAAGCCCATATGTTTCACTTAAAGCAGAAGAAACACCAACTCTACAGGAAGATGAACTGGTGACATGTTCGCTTGCAAGCAAAGACACACTAGTTGAGCCAATAGATACTGCATCCTCAATAACCTTCCCAGATCCTCCAACTTTTTTCCCAGTCAGCAGCTGGCCATTAGAGATGAAGTAATCTTCCGGAATGGATGGTTGAACCACACAAGATGAGCTAAGCATGGAGCTACTATTAGAGTTGGTGAGTTGGCCATATTCCTTATTCAGAACATGCATGTTAATATAGCAATGCGTGTCAGTAATACTGCCCTGATCTGAAGAAGATGATCCAGCTGTAACAGTTTTTTGAAGTGTCCGTTCTGTGGAGGATAAACAAACCGCAGAAGATTCAGTCTTCTGGAAAGTCAAACTATCATCTCCTTCACATTCAGTTCCACGGTAATTTACTTTCTGTTTGCCACGGCTAGGGAAAAAATGAGGCGCGAGAGGATTTAAATTGCTGCAAGCTCCTCGAGCACTTTTAAGATGTTGAAAATTATCAGGTCTAGAAACTTCACAGGTTGATTGATTAGCACTAAGTTTTCCTTTCCAACAAGGAGAATCCAAATCAGAATCATTCTCGTTAATTATTTCAGAAGAGTTTCCAATAGGATCACTTTCTTTAACACCAGGGGATTTTGAAGCCAACTCGATAGGATGACTAGGACAAGTGATTCGCAGCTCAGACTTTGTCGTTGACAAGGGCTCCATAACCTCTTGGGTGGCAGGTTTGCTCCTTTTTCCTTTGCTTTTATCTGTCAGGACTTTATCATGGAAAACTTCCTTGCTTTTATCCACAGCAGCATCTACTAGACTGGCTAGACTATACCAAAAAATGCCACTCTTGCTGACTCCACCATCTCCACCAGAATCTAGGTTCTGTGACAAGGCATGATTAAAGGGCGAATAACTTGAACCAGCTCCCGATGATTCAGAGTCTAGAGCTTGCAAAGGATTGCTATCTAATGAAGGGGAAGAATTCCCTTTGGCTGCACAAACATTGAGTTGCTCTGAGAATCTTCCTTCAAAAGAAGCAATGTCAGAATCATTGGAGCTCCAAGATATTGCTGGAGCTCCACTTTGAGGATCTTGAACTATGGTAGAAGAGTGCAAGTCTGATAAAATTGAAAACTTAGAAGAGATTGGCCTAGAAATCACAGCCGAAAACGAGACATGTTGAGAGTCAATTTGACTAGTACTTATGGGCCTGACATGTTTGCTTGCAAGCAAAGACACGCTAGTTGAGCCAATAGGTACTGCATCCTCAGTAACCTTCCCAGATCCTCCAACCTTTTGCCTAGTCAGAAGCTGGCCACTGGAAGTGAAGTAATCTTCCAAAATGGATGGTTGAACCACACAAGATGAGCTGAGCATGGAGCTACTACTAGAGTTGGTGAATGGCTCATATTCCTTACTGTGGACATGATTGTCAATAGAGCAATGTGTCTCAGTAATACTGCTCCGATCCGAAGAAGATGATCCAGCTGTACCAGGTTTTTGTAGTGTATGTTCTATGGAGAATAAACTAACCGCAGAAGATTCAGTCTTCAGAAAAGTCAAATAATCATCTCCTTCACATTCAGTTCCACAGTAATTTACTTTCTGTTTGCCACGGCTAGGGAAAAAATGAGGCGCGAGAGGATTTAAATTGCTGCAAGCTCCTCGAGCACTTTTAAGATGTTGAAAATTATCGGGTCTAGAAACTTCACAGGTTGATTGATTAGCACTAAGTTTTCCTTTCCAACAAGGAGAATCCAAATCAGAATCATTCTCGTTAATTATTTCAGAAGAGTTTCCAATAGGATCACTTTCTTTAACACCAGGGGATTTTGAAGCCAACTCGATAGGATGACTAGGACAAGTGATTTGCAGCTCAGACTTTGTCGTTGACAAGGGCTCCATAACCTCTTGGGTGGCAGGTTTGCTCCTTTTTCCTTTGCTTTTATCTGTCAGGACTTTATCATGGAAAACTTCCTTGCTTTTATCCACAGCAGCATCTACTAGACTGGCTAGACTATACCAAAAAATGCCACTCTTGCTGACTCCACCATCTCCACCAGAATCTAGGTTCTGTGACAAGGCATGATTAAAGGGCGAATAACTTGAACCAGCTCCTGATGATTCAGAACCTAGAGCCCGCAAAGGATTGCTATCTGATGAAGGGGAAAAATTCACTTGGGCTGTAGATGCATCGAGTTGCTGTGACAATCTTCTTTCAAAAGAAGCACTGTCGGGATCATTGGAGCTCCAAGATATGGCTGGAACTCCGCTTTGAGGATCTTGAACTAAGGCAGAAGAGTTCAGATCTGATGAGGTTGAAAACTTAGAAGAGATTGGCCTTGACGTCACCGCTGAAAAAGAGACATATTGAGTGTCAGTTTGCCTAGTACTTTTAGGTCTGACTTCATCATCCTTTCTAGAGATACCACTGAATTTTCTGCACACATGATCAGATATTTCTGCTCTCAGCTTCAATCCTTCAGTAGGAGATCCTGCAGAGAGGATGAATAGCTTGTGACCTATAGCCATCCTTGAAGATACAGATTTCATCCATTAACATGCATACCACTTTAGTTAATCAATTCAAGGTGTACCAGAATCACCACATCTTATAAACGTGCCAGAACCTAGTAATAATCAAAATGGCTAAAGGAAACTACTTCATCCATAAAAGAGCAAAACATATTTGAACACATACCCACTAATGATTGAAAAGACTAGATCAAATTGCTTCACTGAACAGAATAAAACGTATTTTAACACGAGAGCAACTTGATAGAAAATCTATGATAACGAGAAACGATTATTCCAGGAAAATTAACAATAAAAGAATGCAGAATCAACAATGGATCAATCGCAAGAACATGAAACAGATCACGTGGATTCATTTCTAAGTGAAAAGGTTTTAATTTCCTCTGAAAATAAACCTAGTTTTGTTTGTCAAGAAACATGGTCTAATTGTGCCATGCAAATATGAAAAGTTGGCATGTCAGATCCTAACTGTCAACAACAAACATTCCATGATTATCCAAAGCACCTGCCTCTGCTTTTCGTAGTAACTGATGATGATGTGCACTTTACATCTCATCAGAACAAACACCATGCAGATGCTAATCTGGTAAATAAAAATGTTCAGCAAGCTAGTTATTCCCAGATGCAGGCTAGTGACGCCCAAATGCCAAATATTGTTACGCCTTCGGTACTGTTATCTCATTGATTTTGAAACCCCAACAGAATGTCTCAAGCGAAAGGCAACTCTTATGTTGATCATATACACTTCTATATAGAGAGTATATCCATACAGGGCAACTCTAGTCATTTAAATGAACAATCAATCAGTAAATACTCTTCGCATTTTCTAAGCCATTTTGGGACCTACCAACAACATGTAAGGTTTTCCTAAGGATGGAAGTTATTCAAGTCTTCAACAGAAACAATAAGTCTGAGTTTATGGCCTAAAATTAAACATCAAGAGTGCTAAGTTTATGCCAGAATTAATAGGTTTTCTTGATAAATTATGCATAACGAGTCATATTCTGTTTTTCAATAGAATCTCCTACGCTATGCATAACAAGTAAAATATCAAAATTAAGGAGCTTTAAAGGGAAATAATTACACCACCAATTCTCTAACAAGATTCTACGTAGGCTAAAGCATGAAACTTAAAGCACACCTTGTTTGGTGGGGTGATCATTAGACACTGAAAAGCCACCATGCTTATCCTTCCAGTGAAGAATCTCTTGGTGATCACCACTGTTGTGAGCCTTATAGCCAAGCTCAGCGGACTTACTTACAGGGAGAGCATCCAAGTCTGACTTTGACTCAGTAAATAAACCAAAATCGGCTGAACCTTGATAAACCCGAGATGGGTATAGAGAATAACAAGAAAAGGAGTCACCTTCTACACTGAAACTTGAAAAAGACTGAGCAAGCCTTGAACTTGAAGGGCTCAAGCTGGTATCTTGAAGTGAAGAATTACGGGCAGAGCTTGAGTTCTTGGGTGTCTTCAGGATAAAAGGCTTAGCTAATGGTGATAAACGAGAAACAGACGCTCTTTTAGTGTCAATTTCCATTATTTTTCTTCTCTTCTCTTCTTCAAGTTGATGATGTTTATCAAAACCCCAGCAAAGACTCAGACTTTGACAGAACCCACAATAGGGTGCAACGAGAATGCGAATTCAAGAAAAAGAGTCCAGTCTTTTATGAACAAAAACAACAAGAAAACAATGGAAAGTGATGTTGTGTTGGGGCTTGATGGTTTGGTCGTTTGGTTGTGGTGGGTTTCCGTGTCTCTACCTTTTTCTCTTCTTTTGAGAGATTATAGGAGTTGGACTGACAAATGGGAACTGGACTTTTGTCTCTTGTGTAATTTCCTTTGGTGGCCCAAGAGTTTCGGGTATTCAGTTTATACACCACTCAATTTTGATCGAAGTTCAATTTGGCACCCAGTTTAGGAAAAGGAGATAATTATAACTTAATCATGTAATTTAACAAGACTAATTAATTATTCCATGCGGTTTAAAAAACTATATATTTATTCCTTGTATTTTTATTTTCTTAAAACTTAGCCTTTTCTCTTTCGTGAATATCATTGTTATTTTTCAATTAATTTTGTTGTCTTTAAACAAGATTAAAATGGAAAATTTTGATTAGTAAATAACGAAATTTCAAAGAAAAATCTACTAAATTGTGAACAATGATTTTTTTTATAAAATATTAATTAATATTTTATGATGATTGATGATATTAAATATTATTTGAATTTATATTTTCAAGTCTACTCCCAATCTAACCAGGTTAATGTTTATATATCCTAATTGGAATAGAAGTAATCAATCTAATTAAATTAATAAGTCATTAAGTCAAGTCAATTTATCAATTGAGGAATTTGATTTAATAAGTAGAGTTTTTAAAGTTTATTTTGGGACCGAGTTACTATATCATCTTATATCATCTTAGATTGATTCTAATTTTTTATAAATCAAAAAAATATTATTTTTATTAAAAAAATATAAATAATCAATAAATTACAACCAAGTTTTTAACTATATCAATTCAGGTTTTTCATTAAATCACTAAAGTTTTTCTAACTTGTTTATTTTTTGTGAAATTTGATCTAATTTTGATCCTAAATCAACTGGATTATAAGTAAATTTATGCAAGCCGGGGTCTAATTTGAAAACTATATTAATAAGAATGATAAGAATAATGAGAAATAACATATTAAGGGGTAATGATTTTAGACACCATTTGAGAGTGTAGTTAGACTTTATTTATAAAAAAAAAATTTAAAAATTAAATTAATATTTTTAGTTTTTTTTATTGTTTTGATGTTAAAAAATAAAAATAAATATTATTTTCATATATTTTTATATAAAAAATATGTTAAAAAATATCTTGCATAGAATCACAACCACTCATTTATAATTTCTAAATATGTTGTGTCCCTTCTCCTTATAAATTAGGAAAATGGTTAAAAAAATATTTCGAACTGACATTTAAAATATAATATTTATTTTTGTATTTTTAAGATATTTTTTAAAAAATTATTATCTTGTTTTTTATTTAAATTTATTTTTTATATTTTTAGATCATTTTGATAAAATAATATTAATAATAAATTTTAAAAATAAAATAAAATTATTTTAATATATTTTTAAATAAAAACTATTTTGTAAAGCCATCAATAACAAATATAATTTCACCGTACCAAGCCGTCCCTACCAGTATTGGTCCAATATTCTATGCCAATCCAATGATTAAAACTATGGGAGCATGACTACTTCCAAGAGAAGGGGAACCAGTCAGTCTCCCAAGAACAACACACATGGAACCATCTAGGTGGTGGCCAAGTGGTAAGGACTTGGGATCAAGGGGTTTGCTCCCTCTATGGTCTCAGGTTCGAGTCCTTGGTTGCTCATATGATGGCCACTGGAGGCTTACATGGTCGTTAACTTCAGGGCCCGTGGGATTAGTCATGGTGCGCGCAAGCTGGCCCGGACACCCACGTTAATCTAAAAAAAGAACAACACACATGGAAAAGGGAAAGGCTAATCACTTGGAGAAGTTGATGATTATTTTGACAACGAGCGAGGAACTCCACCATAAAGTAACTTCGGCGATTGGTCAATGAAATGTCTCCGGTCAGTTTCTTCAATCCTTAGTGGTGAAGTAGTCTAGATTCAGTTCAATTATTTCGGTACAAACCATCATCATCTTCTTCTTCCTCCTCCTTTAGATGAATCAGCGCACACACTTTGTTTCAATGCTAAAAACAGAGGCTATTAACATCTGAATTTAGCGACAGGTAATTTTGTTGTTAAATTTAATAACATATTTGCAACGAATTACATATATATTATTTTTTTAATATTAGCAATAGATTTTAACAACAGAAAATCCATTACAAACTTTACGTTGAATTTAGCTACGAATTTTCTGTTGGTAATTAAAAAAATAATTATTTAAATTTTAATATAAAACCAAAATTACAAACATTGCTGATTACACTTACTAAGATAAAATCTCAACTGTTTATTTTTTGCTGGCATTGGTAAATCTACACCAGTACTCTCCCCCCACACCGAAATGCAAACATAGACCAATTAACAAAACCAACAAATGAAAATTAATGATCTTCCACTCTTCCAGTCTCCTTCATCTCTAATAACATCGATCCATAACTGTAGAAAAATCACCCTCTCTTCATCGATTTGATTTTCCTTTATCCCAAACATTTCATCTTTTTCGTGTCTTCAGCACCCGTAATTCTTCTCCTTCATCTTCTTATGTACCCTGTTGCTTCAACTTTTTATCTTGTAATGCTCTACTTCTATAATTTTTAAGTGTTACAGCAGCGTATGGATGCTATTAAAATCTATAGAGTCTAGCAACTAGTTAACCTGTGATGATTTTCTTCTTCTGTAGCAGTCCAAGTGCTTCTTTTCTTCTTCTTGTAATTTGATTGAGCATGCTTGCAAAGTTTTAGTGCTGCCTTTTAGTCACAGCCAATCCAACTTACTAGGATGTGGTGGTTGCTGATTTTTGTAAATATTTTTTCAAAATATGCAATTATTAGTTTTAGTTGCAAAACTTATACACACTTATTGTATTCATAAAGTTGTGTTTATTGTGATACATTCATAATTCTGTTTATCTGATTTATGCTGTCACAAGTCAAGGCAGCACACCAACTTCTCAAGACTATTCCACATAGCTATGGGAGTAGGAGGGTTGATGGAGTTCCTGTTTTCAGCAAACAAAATTCAGATATTGCAATAACTACCAAAGACGGGATTAAGTGGTATGTATTGATTCTTTTGTATCAAAATTTAAATATGCATATTTCAATTTTTAGGGCATAGGACTGTTTTTTTTTATTTCCTTATTCAATTCCAGTTTGTATGTTGGTTATATTCAATTAACTTTTCAGGGTATAGGACTATTTTTTTCCTTTCCTTATTCAATTCTAGTTTGTATATAAAAAAATTAATTGAATGATTTTCTTTCATTAAATTTGATATTAAGTTTCTTTTTAGATGGAAATTATGAGACCAAAATGAAACCTGAAGATGACTAAGTAATATATCAATTAACTACAAATTTATTTTGATTGTTGCTAGGAAGTCAGTAGTTCCTTGTTGTGAATTCTTAGTCCTAGACTAATTTTCCCTTGATATGACTTTTTGTTAGCTAGGTTTATTTATAGCTAAGTTATTTATGCTATGCTTTTTGTACCTTGTTGTTTTGCTCTTTGAACTAAAAGCATCTCATTGGAATTTCATTTTATGCAAAGGCTCGGTTTTGTAGAAAAATTATGTCCTAACCATATAGATTCCTATTAAGTTATAGGTTTTAAGAGATAATAATTAGAGTACATTATAATTTAGTCTATGCATTATTTATGATTTTATAAGTTAGTCATTATGTTTTTGAAAACCATAAGATATAATATTTCATATTAAAGGATTTATGTTGAAAATTAATTTTCATATGAAACTCACTTCAAATCTGTTATGAAATATGCTCTTTTAACCATTTTTTTTTTAAATTCTAACATTATGTGCTAGTGGGTGTTTCTTGGGTAGTTATATGCTTTATTGATATGTTCTTTCAGTAGTGGAGGTCTTACAGTGTGATGAGATGCATGCTAATTTGGGGTCTATTTGGTTAGCAAGAAATGATATGGTCTTTATCGATACTAAACCATATATGCTGAAATGAAATTTATTCTCGTATCTTTCATAGTGTTGCTAAGTAGGTGAGGTCTGTTCATGGTTCCTTGTTATAAATTAAATGTTAGTTATTTTGAAATTTTAAAATAACTTTGTAATCTTGTTCAAGATTGAAAATTTTTAGGTTAGATCTTAGAAGAAAAAAAATTGTTATGAGAAGACAATTGCCATGAAAATATAAAAACTAAATAGTACTTTAACTTGGATATTCTTTCTGTTTTTCATAGTTGAACTTAGATTTGTTTTAAAGAGCTGGATGGGTATAACATATTGTTTATGTTTTTTACTTTTCCAGCAATATAAATGGCTTATTGGATCACAATATAAATCAATAGAGTTGGCTAAGTCTGATTGAGTTGCAACAAGGAAATCTTCACCTTGGGTCATTGATTATTGGGGCTTAAGTAAGTCTATTTTGCTTCATTTTTTGATGGTTGCTTAATTAGATTATGCTTAATTTGTCTACTAGGCATGCCTATTGTAATCTTTTCAATTAATTGGAACTCTGCTTTTCATTGGGATTAGATTATTCATATTTAAATTTATTTTCCTTGTAGATCCTAGGTTTGGAGGTTTATGTGAACAAGATGCTGGGATTATATTCAATTAACTTTTCTAGCCATAGTACTATCCTTTTTATTTCTGCTTTTACATATTGCTTCTTGAAGTTCATGTTTTTAGTAATTTTCCTCTTAAGAAGAATAAGAACAAGCCTCAGTCTTCTTTATTTAATTTCAAAACCATGAAGGCATTTAGAGGGCCAAATTCCATTTTGATTATTTGGTTAGACAATATAAATCAATGATAAGGCAGTTTAGAACTTTGGGTGGGTAGTTCAAAAAAAGCCCTTTCATGTTTAAACTAAACTTTAATTATTTTTAAGGGTGATTAATGGGCTGTCCAAAAAAATAATAATTAATGCTTTTTGAAACTTATACTCTATTTTTTAGCGGCAAAACCATTGTAATTAAAATATAATATTATAGTGTTTATATATTAAAAAAATCTGAAATTAAATTAAATTAAATTAATAGTTTACTCCAATAATTAACAAGGAAATGGATAACTAACAATATTGTTTAAATTTGGATTCAATTAATAACCTATTAGAATTCATATATTTCAAATAAATTTTTGAATCATGTAATTGAATTCAATTTAAATGCTTAAAATATTTCAAATAAATACTGCATTTGTTTTAACCCACAAACCAAGCCATCAAGTAAAATCACCATGTTAAAATCATATTTCTCTAATTAAAATATAATATTATAGTGTTTATATATTAAAAAAATCTGAAATTAAATTAAATTAAATTAATAGTTTACTCCAATAATTAACAAGGAAATGGATAACTTTTATATATTAAAAAAATCTGAAATTAAATTAAATTAAATTAATAGTTTACTCCAATAATTAAAAAGGAAATGGATAAATAGCAATATTGTTTAAATTTGGATTCAATTAATAACCTATTAGAATTCATATATTTCAAATAAATTTTTGAATCATCTAATTGAATTAAATTTAAATGCTTAAAATATTTCAAATAAATACTGCATTTGTTTTAACCCACAAAACAAGCCATTAAGTAAAATCACCATGTTAAAATCATATTTCTCTAATTAAAATATAATATTATAGTGTTTATATATTAAAAAAATATGAAATTAAATTAAATTAATAGTTTAATCCAATAATTAAAAAGGAAATGGATAAATAACAATATTGTTTAAATTTGGATTCAATTAATAACCTATTAGAATTCATATATTTCAAATAAATTTTTGAACTCATTTAATCCTTGTCTAGAACTCCTTGACAGCCTCTTCATAGCAATTTATTGTCCATCTTCTAGCTTACCCTAAAAGAAAATGTTTATAAAATACCAATTATATATAGCTATGTAGTACATATTTTAATTTAAATGATTGTTTAAGTACTAGTAGTTAAATAAGTATGCTTATTTATCAAAATACTTATTGGTGTTATCATGTTAATTAGATTAACATGGATGATCGATCGTGGATGTATCAACGTCTTATGGATGGTCGTTTTTGTCCTGAATACATTACATGTGTTAGAAGATTTATCAATTTTTCCTTTTCAATTGATAAAAATATATTTGGGGGGAAAATTAGATGTCCTTGTGTGAGGTGCAAAAATCAAAAGTTTTTAAAGGAAGATGATGTTTGTAAGCATCTATTGACAAAAGTTTTTTACCTTATTATGAAAATTGGACTGTACAAGGGGAGCCTTATGTCGCATAACCAATATTGGCTGGACCTTCATCGGTTGGAATTAGTTATGTTGTGAATGATGTTTGTCTACAAAATCCATATAGGAATCTGGTCATGGATGCAATGGGGGTTGGTGATGCATACTATAATGATAATGTGT